>NW_017259185.1:2987499-2993308 GCF_001594045.1 Atta colombica
ACTCTAAATTTTTTACATTTTTTAAAAATTATAAAAATATATAAATTATATAATTACATAAATCTAGAATATTTTTACGTGAATGATTTATATGTATTATATTGAATTATATTGAATTATACGTATAGAAAAATATACTTAATCGCTAGTACGGACATAGATCTATTCCACGTAATGTTACACCGTGTTTTTACTTGTATACATAGCGGTGCCGACTCTATAATTCACCTGTGTTGACTCCGAACATTGTTACGATATATATATATATGGGCGCTCATGTAAGTCACGGAGTACATGTAGCGCGCATTGCAATTCATATATGCGTTTACACAGGATGCACTACGTGGCATATATTAATTCGAGCCGTTGCGCACGTGATATGCGTATATATTATAGCGCGATTGCAAACTCCTTTATAAGTGAGCCGAAAGACGTTTAAATCAAATGGGAAATGTCCACATGTCTATTCATTCGAATCGTATTGAATAAGTATGAATATCGATATTACCCTTGATTCATATTCTTTTTTCCCAGAAAATTATTTCAGTCTTAAGTGTAACCTTTTCCCTCTTTCCTTATTTTATAAGTAAACGTTGTCTTAAACTAACCATCCTTATCCTAATATTTACGAAGAGGAGACATCCTGTGTGCGTGTCTCGCCTTGTGGACGTGTTAACGCGAGTGCGATTCTGCTTTCAGAATTATCCACGAGAGCGGCTTCACGCCGGAAGACTTCAAGCAGTACAGACCAGTCGTATACAGTAACACGATACAATCTCTAATCGCTATTCTCAGAGCAATGCCTAATCTGGGCATCAGCTTTTCAACCAACGAACGAGAGGTAATGTGCATTTGTGTCTATTCAAATGCTTCAGAAAATAGGAGTTTGTTGTCGGGGAGAGATTCTGTTGAACTATAAATTTGAAATATAATACGCGTGATGCACCACGCACATCTTAGATGTTACTTCAAAATAGGTGCTCTCCAGCAAGCGACATAGGTGACACAGTGTAACACAGTGAATCATTACATTCTTGTGATTTGCTAATATTAGACAAAATGATTCGCTGTTAAGCTATAAATACAGATTGAAATAAATTTCCTAAAATTCCATATTTTTTTTCTGATTTCCAGAAAAAAATTTCATGCATGATTTTCTCTGATACTTGCAATAATATGTTGATATTTTTTTTGTAGTTTCGTCTTGATTTAGAAATCATCAAATATTTTGTTGAGAGATCAATTTAACATTGCAATGTAAATTAATGTTGCTGATACTACTTGCGTTTAATTGTCAAGTTACACTCTAAAAAATATCGATGTTGATTTAACACCCAAGCCCATGTCTATTAATTCTCACTGTATTGGTGTTAATATTATATATATTATATATATTATAATAATGTTGGTATAATATTAACACCAACATGATGTGGATTTCAAACTCGATGATATTAAACTTCTTTAAAGTTAAGAATTTTATTTTTCAAAAAATTTTACAAAATTTCTTGACTTTTTTCCTCCAATTTTTCTCTGTTTTCAGTTTTCTTGATATTTTCTTGATTTTCTTAATTTCCAATTTTGTGGCAAACCTGTAATATTTATGTCGTACAATAAATTTTTCGAGCGTTTTATTGATTACAGAACAGAAAAAAATTTTGAATTTTTCTATCCTATAGAATCAACAAGCTTGAAAAATTTGTCGTACAATCAATGTAATACTAGAGCCTTACACTATGTCATTTATGTCTCTTGTTGGAAAGTACCCAATAACTTCAAGGTAATTTCCCGTTACGTTTGACACATGTCTGCATTTCATTGAATTTTAAATTAAAATTTTTAACTTTGTTTTATACTTCCAGCTCGATCACATCAATGTGTTATAGTATTTATTTAGTAAAATGGATACTCCAATTTTCTTATCTTCACAAATTTTTGTTAACAATTAGTTCAAAAAAACGATCAGATTGTATGCGCAGAATTTACTTTTTATTTCCGATGTAATTTATTAACGATATCTTTATACTGTTCATCTCTTCATACTCGAGATACATGCTCGTATCGCTTATTTCATTTCAATGAAATGTCAAATGCAAAATTATGAAAACGGTTCAATAACACGCATATCAGTTGCATACATCTCGTATGTTATTTAAATGCTGTGTATCGATTATTTTAACTTGTGAAGCATGACATGACACCCAGAATGCGGTTTGCTACTTGCCGACGTTATCTAATGAATGAAGCATTCAACGACGAATCATAACATGTTGCCTGACCGTTGGTTGACTAACCAACGTCTAAAGCGCGATTGTGTAAGACGATCTGACTGGCCGGATGCATGCCCCCAAGAATATCGTACGAATAATTATTGATCATCTCTCCTTAATACTACAACTCCTATAATTCTTTGTGTGGGTGCGTGCGTGCATGCGCGCGCGCGCGCGCGCGCGTGTGTGTGTGTGTGTGTGTGTGTGTGTGCGCGCGCGCGCGCGCGTGAATTAAAAGATTATAAAATTTCTTAGACAAACATATTAGGTGTGAGAAAAAGTTCGTGGCGTTTTTCCCATTAGATGGCATTAAAAAAACGTCACGAATTTTTTCCCACACCTAATATTATAGACGAATTGTGAAAACTTTATTATGATTATTTGTTATATTTAAAATACAGTCATATAACATTCATTATGTAAATCATATTGATTTTACGCCAGGAATAAAATTCTATTTGGCACATGCATAGTAAACAACATTTTGTATTTGTGTTGAAAATAGTTCACTCAAATCTTTGTTAAAATATTGTGTTGAATTTTTGACATATTTGAGTGTTAATTTAACATAATGTGATCAATTTAACTATTTGATTAATATTATGTTATTTAAATATTTTGAATTAATTAATATTCATCATTTCTTAGTTAAAATAACATAATTTATGACAGTTAATACACATCAATAACAATATTTGAAAATTTTAAGATGAATGAATAAAATACATGTATGCATTTATGTATAATAATAATTGTACGTATTCTAAATGTTAATTTTACTGAAAAAATTGACTTTCACAATTTACTTACAAATTATGTCAATGTTACATTTTGTTTTAATTTTTTTATATAATATTTATGTTTTATATTTATGTTTTATATAATATTTATATAATATTTACTTTCTGACATATCCCTTTTGTATTAAATTAAGATAAAAATTTCGTTTAAGACAATTAATGAAATGTGTTAAATTTAACATAAATTTTGCGTGTACAAACTAGATTACAGGGAAAAATTCGACTAATTATTATTTTAGTAAAGTAAATTAGATATGATTGGTAATTGGTTGATAATTAGATTGATGGGAATATACCGATGTGATAAAAATATTTCAGGTATTAAATATAAGGATTTACATGTTTTTCGTGCTTCCAGACGGACGCAAAAATGGTATTCGATGTAATACAAAGAATGGAAGATACGGAACCTTTTAGCGAAGAATTGCTAGCGGCTATGAAGAGGCTGTGGTACGACAATGGAGTGCAGGAGTGCTTTGGTAGGAGCAATGAGTATCAGTTGAACGACTCCGCGAAATAGTAAGTGGCGATCATTCTTTGAAGGAATTAAATACAACATTTTTTTAATACAACAACAACAAAATAATTAATAACTATAATCTCGAAATATAATGATGCTTAATTCGGCTGCAAATTATTAGAAATAACTTATAAATTATGTATAAAGGAGATGCTTATAAATTTTATATAAATTGTATTATTTAAACGAAAATTTATTTCGGGAAATATAAAAAAAATTTTTAGCAATAAGAGAAAATATAACAATTAGGAACTTGAATTTTAAATCCGTTCTACAGCAAGTCATATTATCTATATAAAGCTTAAGAAATTGATCAATCATAATCGATTGTTCTTCTCACATTTGACTGTGACAGTGTCGATGTCATACGGCTTAAGACTTAAAGCTTAAGTAATGATTTATAATAGAAAATGCGTTTTTCTTGAGAATTTGTGTACTCGAAAGGGCGCGCGCGTACGGAGGGTAGAAGCAAACCTCATCCTGAACGTGAGACTTGTCGTCCCTCCTCTTCTTCTCGATGCGTTTCGCAGGCATATTTCGCGCTGCCCCCTTCGTTGTAGATATTGATTTTGTAGCGCTTGTACATCTCGGTGTAGTACCGTTTTCCAATACTTTCATCAGTTATCTTCGTTAAGCACATGTTTTTTTTTTATTACAGGATGTTTTTGAGCGCGTGTAATGATTGCGGATCTATTCCCCTCGATAAAGTCGAATCATAACATTCGACAAGTCGATCGCAAATAACGCGATTAAAAAAAGAGTGAATTTATTTTTCCAACATTCTTCGCGAGCGATTATTTTCGGGAAAAAATTAAAAATTTCTACAAAATTGGAATTGTCAGGAATTGTCAGGGAAATTGAAAACGATCAGGGAAATCATGGAAAAGTTGGGAAAATTTGTGTAATTTTTTGGCAAATTAAAATTCTTTAAAGAAATTTAATTTACATACATTATATCTACGCAAATTTGAAATACTACCAATTTACAACAATTAAAAATGTAAGCATTGTCAGCAACATTAATAATAATTTATATTGTTATGTTAAATTGATCTCTCAACAAAATATTTAACGTTTTCAAATTAAAACATAAATACAAATTTTAAAATATTATTGAAAGTCGGAGAGAATCACGAAACTTTGTTTAGAAATCAGAGAAAAGTCATGGAATTTTAGAATGAGTCATTTTAGAATGAAGAATTTGTGACACAATTTTGATTACTCTATTTTTTACTTTGACGAAAATAGTACTTTGTTGATAAAAAGTTAAAGTGCACATAAGATTAAAGAGACAAGGAAACAGTTTCTATGTTTGATTTATTTGAGATTTCTACTTATAATCTAATTCATTTTTACAGTCCAAGCAAAATAATTTCGTCAACAAGCTTCGCCTTTTTTTTTCATGAGAGATCCCCTTACTGACAATGAAACATGAAGAGAAATCAACGCGTTGTATAAACAAATTGGTCGCGAAAGATTTAATCGCACATAATCAGGGTAGTATGTATGCCACGTCGTCGTTGTGTGTCCACTGTTGCGAGATCCTGTCGCTAACTATTAGCGACAGGACTCGATTGGGGTATATGTATTCTATCGTCTGCACGCAATACGGTCCTTTTTTCCCCTCAACATCACGCCGTTTTCTGGCGCCGTTCCTAGCTTTAATAAACCGCACTGCGGTTTCGCACCGGGTTGCACGATATTGCATACAATACACTTATTGCACGCAAGTGCGCTCTCTCTCTCTCTCTCTCTCTCTCTCTCTCTCTTTTTTCTTTCTTTCACCATCATTTAATATCATTCACCGAGGAAATCCTTATCGCCCTTGATAATTATATATAACGAAAGTCGATGCTTTTTTGATAAGAGCGCATGATATTCTCAATTAAGGTCGTGAAATATGCAAAATACCAATCTACTTTTCAATAATTATATTAATTATTTGCATTCGATTCATTCAAAAACATACATATTTATGACAGAACAAAAAATTATATATTTAACACGATATTTGTATACATAAGAATATAAATGACCGTGTTGATATTAATAGATAAATTTACAAATAGATTAGTGCCGTTTGACATTTTATGATAAAAAATATTATGACGTGCTCTTGGAAATCTTTTGTCGAAAAATTGGAAAAAAAATGGACGAAAAAGAAATTTTGTCTTTGCTTGCAGCAAATGCCATATTGAAACATTATATATATATATATA
>NW_017259185.1:2993408-2993711 GCF_001594045.1 Atta colombica
CTCAATTTGCTTATAATATTCCTAAATTATATTCATGATCCCACATAAGATAATTTTGGTATTCAATATTCTGATTTGGGGAGAATTCAATCATAGTTCGATTCAAAGACTCATCAACCGTGCAGATCTTTTGAAATCTCAAAAATGAACATTTCGAGGAAAGGGATGCGATTTTCTTGAATAAACCCTTGCGAACTTTAAGTGTGTGCGTGTGTGTGTGTGCGTGCGTGCGTGTGTGCGTGCGTGTGTGTGTGTGTGTGTGTGTGTGTGTGTGTGTGTATGTGTGTGTGTGTGTCTGTGTGT
>NW_017259185.1:2993948-3000691 GCF_001594045.1 Atta colombica
GTGTGTGTGTGTAGAATCGCAGCGGGAATTTCGTTTCGCGCATAGACCGGAAGAGGATAACGTGAATTTCCTGAGGGGTAAGTGCCGGAGGAGATGCGACAGGTTTGTCCGAAGATAGGGTTGTAAAAAGGAGGGATGAAGGAGAGGAATGATGATGGCGAGGAAGGTAGCTCCTAGTCGAAATGTTACGAGAAATGCACCCCTTTTTCTTTTCTTTTTTCTTTATCGCTTTCTTCGGGGATTTTCTTCCTCTCCCTCATGCGCCCTCGTCATTATTGATCGCAAATGACGTCACGCCACGCCCGTGTCACGTGGCACACAACCAAGATGGCTGATCGGGTTCCGGCGAAACTACACCTTCTCTTCTATTTTCTGCTCAGTTTCGCTTCTCTCTCTCTCTCTCTTTCTCTCCGTTTTTTCTTTTTCTCTATTGCCAGAAAAATCTAAACACTTTTCCCCAGGGAGATGTTACCAAGATTCACTCGCTCGTCATAGCTTTGACGTGTCTCGAATAGTCGAATTTCTCATGGCGGCCTGATTTCCCTGTGCTTCGATCTTTGCTTTCATTTCTCTCGCGCATATACTCTCTCTCTCTCTCTCTCTCTCTCTCTCTCTCTCTCTCTCTCGCTCTTTCTGGACCCTTTCTATTCTATTGCATTATCTTGTTATTGTTTGCATTTTTTTTCTCTTCCTCTCTTGTCAGAAATTCATCTATCATTAGATCTCTTCATAATCAGCTTCTGAATCAGCTTTAATCTCCTTTCTCATCTCATTTCTTTTTTTTCATTACGAAAGCTAAGAGAAATTTTGTAATTCTCATCTTGCAAACTTGCAATCTCTAAACGTAATCAAAAGTCTAAAAAGATGGCGCTGCGTGGTTTTTCCTAACCTTTTACTTTTTCTTTTGCTTGAAAAAGTGTGTATGCGGCGATTCTTATAATCGGAATGAAGAATTATTTTAATTATTTTAACGATTATATAAAATGATTATATAAAATGATTATATTGTTGTATGACTTTGTTTCGAAAAATAATTGTTTTTAGCATCTATTTTAATTCTCTTATTGAATATTTATTGTTTAGATTATCATTCAATATTTAATACTCGTACTCAACATTGAGAAATTATAATTAATGGAACTAATTTATTTAATTAGCAATGAAGCTAATAATTCAAATATTTCATAAATTTTTGGTCATCATTTATTTGAACATTGCTATTAATTCTGGTAAATATCCTGTAATATATTGAAACAATATTAAAAGAAAAAAAAGATAATCGGATTTGATTGTTACGGAAGATTACTGAGGTATCTAAAAATTTAGCTACATATAGATCTGAAAATAATTTTATTCGATTATCAAAATAATTATGTAGGACGCTGATTGCTAGTAAAAAAATAAAAACTTTTTCAGCATTATCATCAATATTTAAGCGTTTTACATAATTAATTTGATGATGCAACAAAATTATTTTCAGATCTGTCTTAACTAAATTTTTATACTTTAGCAAAACTGTTCTTTCTATGTACTTACGTGCGGTATTGAATTAATAGTGTCGGTTTTGTGAACAATCGACTAGAAAGTTCCGAAGCGTTTGCACTGGCGGAAGCATTTCCTCGTGGCTAGTTCGCACGACAGTTTACGAAGACCCGATTACAGTAACACCATTTATTATATCCACTCGCTTCCAGCTACTTGTTGCGAGCCGCGCCCTAGCTCCCTAATGCTCTCACCGCTCGAAATTTAAATCTGGATTTATTGTAGGTATAAACAGATGCTAATTTATTGCATCTGTCAATATATATTAATCGATAATAATCGTTTAAAAAATTATTAACCGTACAATATATGCCACGAAGAATTATGACCAAAGATGAAAATGCTCATATATATATATATATATATACGAAAAAGTACATTCGTAAAAATAAATAAATCGGAATTAATTAAAGAGGAAAATTATTTCGAGATTGTTTTAAGAAATAGAACAAAATAAAATATTTAATATAGGAACAAATTAATATAGGAACACGAGATAATTAATTTATAATAATTTGCCGAAATACTTTGAATATGGAAATATGTAAATGTAATGTATTATTTGTATCTTAAAATTCTGCAACGTTTTTTTTTATAAATTCATTGTTCTTTATAGTTTCTTGGATGACTTGGACCGATTAGGAACGAGGGATTACCAGCCAACGGAACAGGATATTCTCAGAACTCGAGTAAAAACGACAGGAATCGTGGAAGTCCATTTCTCATTCAAAAACCTCAATTTCAAGTAAGTCGAGATTTTATTCCGATTCTGTTAAATTAAGTAAGAATCTATAAAATCAAATTAAAATAGGACAATAAATCATGCATTGTAAATTTACATTTGAGTTAGGATTTTTAATTAGGATTGTTTTGCGCATGATAACGATATCAATCCTTCATTTATGTGTCGATTTGTTTATTCCGCGAGCGAGCGCGATGCTCTGGAGATGCGAGGCGGCTCCGTTATGAATGATCGACGCATGAGTCATTACTGTGATAATTCGAGCATTTACTTGGAACGAAGCCGAACGATGAGTCGTATGCGCCAATGCTTCTTTCCGTTTATCGGGGAGGATCGAATTAGTGTCATTAGCGGTTGAAATGAGTGTTGAAATAATTATGCCTTCATTAAAACTATCATACTGTCATCTCTCAGTGATATCAAGTGCCGATTAAGAATTAATTAGATGACACATGCATAAGCTTGTGACGATTGCAGACATTGATGTTGACATGATTTTGTTTATCAAGATTATTTTCTAATAATATCTTGATAAAATAGTAATTAAAAAACTCAAATAACAACAAAATTAATTTTATTTTTGTCTTTTTTTTTTTAGATTATTTGATGTAGGTGGTCAGAGGAGTGAGCGTAAGAAATGGATACATTGCTTCGAGGATGTAACTGCAATTATTTTCTGCGTAGCAATGTCCGAATACGATCAAGTCTTGCACGAGGACGAAACGACGGTAAATATTCTAATTTATCCTTTCTGGCGTATTCATAATGTTTCATTTTTTTTTGGATATTCGATTGAACATTTATTAATACGTTCGATCTGAACTTAATCATTTCTAATTTAAACTTTTTTATAATTTTAATGTGTTTTATATTTATATATGAAAATCATTAATATTATTTATATTACATTAAAATATAATAAAATCAGCATTTTATTGAGAAAAAGTTAAGAAACATCGAATCTCGGTGTTTTTATCACAGCCACCAATATATCATATTTTTAAATAAATATACAATTAAACGAAGCGAAAAAGCAACATGTTTTTAATCCCCGAGACATGATAAAGACGATTCTTCTTATTGCGACTATAAAAGCGCACATTCATGCGATTACATTGAGAATCCGAGATAATCAGCATTGGATACGGTTGATGTATGCACATATAGAGTTGAATGTATAGCGATTTGTCAGAAGAATATCATGTCCAAATTAGGAATGCGACAATATACACGTAACTGAAGCTCCGAGGAATCAAGGGATCAATTGCCGAGGTCGCTGCATGTGGGAAGGTTCCGTTGAACTCTCTACTCGCATGCGACATACGCGTGTAGTCGTTCCTACCAATGTTAATTGTCATTACGTATACATCTCGTACCTTGTATCACCAATCCATCGTAGCCTATACTGATTATGCGCGGGATAAGTGTATCACGTCCGCATTAATAAGGATCGCTTTAAATATAATATCATGTTTGGAGAGCGAGTTTCATATATCACGAGCTTGAATCATTCGTGCTATTTATACCAATGTGAATATTACATAATTCTTGATTAATCTTTCTTTAATTAATAATCCTTTATAATTAATAATCCTTTTGCATCTAAGAGTTTTGTGGAAGAGAAAACGATGAGAAATGTCAAGAGAAATTCACGAATATCTCATATAAACGAACGAGAATGTAACTAATCCTTTTGATGTTTTACAGAACCGAATGCAAGAAAGCTTAAAGCTGTTCGACTCGATTTGCAACAACAAATGGTTTACCGACACTTCGATTATCCTCTTCCTGAACAAGAAGGATCTCTTTGAGGAAAAAATCCGCAAGTCTCCTCTCACAATCTGTTTTCCCGAATATGCTGGTAAATTATATATTAAAACACGTGCTATTGTTTTAATTTATCATCTTACAAGTATGTTAGCTAACGAGGCGTTGAATGCTCGTCGTAGGTGCGCAGGCGTACAGTGAAGCGGCTGCATACATCCAGGCACAGTTCGAAGCGAAGAACAAGTCGACCACGAAGGAGATTTACTGCCACACGACCTGTGCCACCGACACGAACAACATTCAATTTGTGTTCGACGCAGTCACAGACGTCATTATCGCCAATAATCTGCGCGGCTGCGGTCTCTACTAGGCTAATTCTGTATTCTACGTTAAGCGCAAACGGAGGAGGAAAATGTTATCCACGACATGGCTGGCCGGACGATATTCTTCAATGGGTTCGTGGCTCGTCTCGGTTCTATTCCGACGCGAGAGAGAGAGAAGGAGAGCGAGAGAATGAGAGAGGAAGACCCCTTCGTTATCAATGCTATGCAGAAGCGTAGCAAAACGTTTAGTTTGTCTTGTCTTATACTAATGAATCTGAGAAGCCGACAATCGTTCGTAATGTCGTTTAGAAAAACGGCATGCTCCTTGACGAAGGCAGTGAGAAAGAACGATCGATTGTGAGAGAAATGCGTGCTTTACGAACGAGATGGTGAGCCATTGATGGATCCTTGGAGAGGATAGATGTCGCAGAAAACGAGATTGAAAGCGACGATTTCGCGGGTGATATCACGATCTTAGTATATATGCCGAAGAAAGGGATCTTAGTTAATCGTACTTGTATCCGATTGTCGACGGTGAAAACAGTCGGGTACTGTATAAAATTGAGAGGGTCGCGGACCGTTTAATCGAAGCTGGCCATTGAGAATCGTCGAGGCTCGTGCACATTTTATACCGCGATTTTCGGCTTCGTTCTCGTTTCGCTATAGAAACGCTCGAGCATTCCATGACGCTCCACGCGGAGGAAGAGAGGAAGAGTCACGCGTGCGCGCCGCGCATACCAATCGAAACCTTTTCCCACAATTTTCGCACACAGATTTTACTAAGCGCACTTGAAGTTCAGTTTATATATACACGTTCATATATTCTCTTATGTCTCTCCTTTACATCGAGGAACAAATTCGCACGCGATCTCTCGAGAGCGTTGACATGCGTTTTTTCAGATTTGCATTTTGATAAGCGGAGAGCGGTTGAAGGACAACGCGGCAAATTTTGTAAGAGAGCAATGTGTCGATATCGCGAAGTATCTCCAAGCTCAGTTGATTACTTCTCGTAATATAATGGATAGATCCTTTTATTTTTATTTCATGTCATTTCTATACGTCATGCAAATATTACGCATGCGGGATATTCCTAAGCACAGGAACATTACAGCTACAAATGTCGATCCATACGCACATACACGCGCATAAATTATTTTTCACGATGGAGCAATTTATTCCCTTCGTTAACGATCGTCGACAGAGTGTCATGTACAGTATACTTTTAGCGCATGTACACGAATTCCAAGTATATGTAAGAACGTGTCGACCCTTGAAATTCTCGCGACTCTGAAATCATCCGTTCGTACGGTGAAATTTTCTGGTAGGAATATGAGGGAATTGAAAAGTTACGCGATTTCTACGCGGAATAATCCGCGTTATCTTACTCGCGGATACCGAGGGAAAAAAATTTTGCGAAATAACGAGACTTCTTACGATTAAAAATGATTGTCGCTAGTTTACTGACAGTGAATCCAAGATTTTCACGTGGACGCTCCGTGCGTTCGAGCAGGAACACACGTACCTGTGTGTACACAATTTCTGAGACATCCTGCGCATACGCGTATGCTGCGGCGCTGCGATTCGCGGGAATCCTAAGAGTGTATTTTTCTAAGTGCTTCGTTTTTCTTCCTTTCCGTTTTCTTTTTCCTACGGGGGGGCGTACCGACAATACTGATAGTTAAGTTCAGTGTACGAAAAGAGAGGGATGAGCGAGGAAAAGTGCGCACACACGACCTCACATTTAGGCGCGTGTACTAACATGTGCGTTTCTGGGACAGGACAAGTAAGAATCTCGTTGCGCACAATCGTACTGTACTCGGCGCTATCTCGCATAAGTTATATTTTATTACACGATAATTGTTGGGGAAGATACGGCGAGAAAAAATGAGCCACCGATGATGAGCATCGTTACATTTCGATACTCCGATTGCTTTCTCGTCAGAAAAGAAGAAACTGAAGGGACGATGGGAATAGGCAGAGAAGTAACTGCGTATGGGGCCTACGCATAAAGATTGTCATAATTGTTTTTGACAGTGTCATAAGTTAATGTACAATGATCGACACACATCGATCAAACGGCATACATTGAAAATAATTACGATAAATCTTTGTGCGTTGTGATTCTATTAGAAATACGGAAAAAAAAAGATTTATTAAAATAACTAAAAGCTTCACTGATTCAGCAAATCTACGGTCGCGTAATATACAGACAACCAGTTTTCTATGTTAAAGTAGCAAAGTTATATTGTTAAATAAAATTAGTGATTATAGATAATCATATTTGTTGTAATAGCACAACAAACTTGTTAAAAAAAAATACAGGAAAGATAACTTTCCTTGAAAATCGATCCAATATATATATATATATA
>NW_017259185.1:3000791-3006089 GCF_001594045.1 Atta colombica
GCTAGCTAAGTTGGCGCATACTTTTGCTACTATAATGAAGGAAACTTGTTACATTAACAGTGTTTATTGTAGCAAAGAATTAGCTGTATTATCACTAATAATTACAGATATAATTTCTTTATCTTATCAAATCTTATCAAACTTAGTTAGACTTATCAAATCTTAGTTATAGATGTTGAATTCGTGCAGCAAGTTATAGTTTTGCTGAACCATCTATTTTTTTTCCATCAATAATTATGATAAATATTATGATTTTTGTGCTCAGGCCTTATGTCGGGATCAGGTGACGAGAAGTCGATCGTTTGAGTTATCAGAGATCCCGTTTTGTTATCCGACAGTGATCCTGACATCAGTATAAAAGTTCGTGGGATAAAAAGACGATGACAGATTAGTCGAAAAGGGTGGATGGAAAACGCAAATGCGACTGCATATATCTGAGGACTGACGAATGCAATTGAAGCAAGGCTCGAAAATATCGGCCGCTGATACTTGTGCTCGTCTGATACTTGAAGAAGGATACACTTTCAAATGCTTGAATGATACTTGAACGATATAATACGTTGAAAGATATTTCTGAGATAACTTCTACATCTTACAAGAGAGTTCATACTCTTTTCAGAAGTGTTTTATACCGTTGATATTGTTCGCGTGGACCACGAACCGCCATAATTTATAGCAATGTGAAGTATCGATACTTTAGAAACGAGCCTCGAGTGTGACAGCAATGCTATTATTAGCGATCTTAAATTATTTGATCTTTAATCTTTCCAAGTATCAGACGATACTCGACGCTTCTAAGCTACGTTACTAGTAGTTAATGGCAATAGTCGATGGCATTTGGAGCGCCATCAGTGAGACGAGTGACGAGTTAATCATACTTTGTGACTTTAGCTAAAGTGATTTAGATAAAGTATTTATACGGAAAACCAAAAAGATGATATGTGTAAGAAGTCTCAAACGTACCAAATAGCGCGTGCCAATGCGCATGATTTAAATTTTAATCTAGCTACGTTAAGGTATTGTGGGGTCCAGTAAACTGCGCTTTCTGTCGAGAGAGGACACGATAGGATTGATGTTGTTGATTGTTGTTGCAAGATACGCAGATTCGACCGATCATGAACATCAGTTTCTAGCGTTGGTAGAGAGAAGGATTACTTTAACTTTAAATTATCATATTAACTACTGCGCTAACAAATTTAGCTACTGTGACTGTTCGAAGAGAATCAACTGTGCGGCCGAGACTTCGATCGGTTCATTAGAGGAGATAGATCGCTGTCAATTGCGATGTCGGTCGAATCCGGCTATTCGCGCGCGACTTGATTGTTTATGATTATGTTGTTGTACCGTACTAATAAGGGATACGTGTTACATTGCAAAAGTAATATAAAAAAAATTAATGTTATCAAAGTTCATATTTGAATTAAGTATTCTAGATGGTCAAATCTTGAGATCGTATGGATTTTGCACTTCCGACTTGGGTTAAAACATGTTTTAACTTAGATACAAAATATTTTGAGCAATGCATTTTCAAATTTCAAATAAAAGTTGTAAAGTTTGAAGAGGATCATCAGTTGAGCTATTTAGATTTTAGGTTCAGGAGCTTATTGGGTTCAAGTGGGTTTAAAATTTAAGTAACTCATTTGATGGTCCTCTTGAAATTATATAAATTTTATTTAAAATATCTTTTTAATGTATTGTTTTCGAGATATTTTGTATCTAGTTACAATAACCAAATATATTCCAAACTCAGTCAGGTACAGAATCCACAGAATTCAAGATTTGACCAACTAGAATATCTATTTCAAACGTGATCTTTCGACTGATAATATTGGTTTTTTGTATTGTTTTTTTTGTTTGCAATGTAGCATGTTTTTCCTTGTGAGAAAAATGTTCTGATTAAACTAACATAAATGTCATTCTTTTTGAATCTTTTTCTTGATTTAATCAGAATATTTTTTTCACTGTGTATATGCATAACGGTCGACGAGTAAAATTGGGGAAGCAAAACAGGAAAGAAAATCGAGCAAAAACATCTAGGAGATGCCGTCTGACGAGAGCCAAAGATTCATCTCTCAACATTGCTCGATTCGTACTGATTCCACACGAATCTAAGATTTAATGAGAGATCGAACAACCCGCGATGTAACTAAATCGAAATCTTGTGAAGATCGTTTTTCGGCTCTAGTCAATCTATCGAGGAGCTCGTCGATGACACATGTCGGTAAAATTGTTTTACCGAGAATATATTTAGGAGAGAGGGAGGTCTGGGAGGGAGGAGAGTTCGCACGCGTTAATTTAAGTGAAATGTTCGTAGATATCAAGTACGGCGATTATGAACAGGAATATATGAGAGTATATATGAGAGTCTACTAATTTACTGCATTGCTAGCTTGTACATGATTCAGCATTAAGAAGCGATATATGCGATGTTTCTGTATGCAAGATGCATGTTTCCTTGATGAGTGCTTAGAGAGATACTTAGGCGAAACGGACGGTTGTACGCGAGCGAATGTTTTGCGATTAACTAATAGAAATACAATACCGTTGCGAGTTCGAGACAGGAAGTGGCGGTCATGAGTACTAGCTTCTTTCGAATCAAGATCGAAAGAAAGATTTGTAAAACGAGCAACCCGTTCGACATATTGTCTATTGACCTTGTGACATGAGAGACCGAGATTCGCAAAGATCGGTGGATTCGATCAGAAATTAATTGATAAGATGACGATCCCAAAAAAACAGTAGACGAGATCGAAAGAGAGCAAGCGATCAGTTGATCGCGCTGCGGCGAGACAGGTGGACAGATATCTCGAGTCTGTATATATAATATAATTCTATAATATATAATAATAATATAGTATTATGTGTGATACTATATTAAATGTGAGTAATATACGCTCGAGACTCGCGGGACCACCCTGTCTTTTGCGTATTGCTGCGTATCGTGCGTAAGGGCCTGAGCACGAAGATTGTTGGAAACAATTACGATAAGTTTTTACGTTGAGTTACGACTCTGTCCGAAATAGTTATAAGTTACGACAATCTTTGTGTTCAGTACTCCGATTCTCCCATTTCTATCAATGTAGTTTAATTTTAATCTCGGTTCAACTAACTCTTCATCGTTTTCTAGTTCTAAGAACTGGAAAAAGATGAAGAGTAAGTTGAACAGTAATTAAAATTAATTACATTGACAGAAACGGGCATTAATAACATTTGACTCATTCTTTTTTTAACAGAACTTTTTGCACTTTTTAATTGAACTTTTTTTTAATTCTCTAACGTGAAGAGAAAAAGAGGAAAAGTAAATCATGCAATAAGTTCGGTTAAAAAAAAGAAGGCTAGTGACGGTATCGTTATCTACTTGTGCAGATATTACATATGATAAAAAGTAATGCAACGATAATATAACGATATCGATGTTAAGATTACAGAATCGGGACATAGCGACATAACGAGCATAAAGCTTATGTCGCACGATCAGATCGACGAGTCTCATCACCGCGTTTCTTTTCGCGTCTTTCACTCTGCTGTTTCTCATTGCACGCGTGTATAAGCCAGTGAGCTTTATAATATACTGGAGCGAGCCTTTCCTATGCTAAACTATAGAAAACTGCGGCCCGATGAAGAAAAAGGAGCCAAACAACATAAGTCTTTCTAACTTTTTTCTATTTATGGTATAATAAAACAGCATTCGCCAATCCCTGATAAAGAAAACAGTACCAATTTTGTATTAGAGTGTTCTTGTTTAGGAACTGAGACACCCTCACACCTCAATGACTCGCTCCAGTATGTTATAGAGCTCACTGGTATAAGCTCTCTCCCTTCGAGGCACACTTCGCGACGCACATTTCATTTCGTGTCACCTCACATCGTCTCACAACCGATAACGTAACGATCGTAACGGGCTTCACCATCGGACTAAGCGCAACGATCCAATATCTTGGATGTCATCCGAGATAATTTTGCCAGGATGGCCTAGTTCGTGCTTCAACATCGGGAAATTGAAGTTTTCCTTCTAACCGATTTATTTAACGACGAAATGTTTCACACGTTTCAAAAGTTGTCTATAAGAGACGTTTGAAAAATTGCGGTATTTTTCAACATCTTAACGTTTAAACGTTTGTGATAAAATCGAAGATTTTTTATCGTTTTTTTTTTATTTTATTTTATTTCTGTTTATTTTATTTGTATAGAAGGAAAAACAGCGATTATTTTTAATTCATCGAGGCGTTTTTCCAGACAGCCTTTATTCAAATGTATCTTAGAGAAGTTTTATACATAGTTTATGGCGATTGCGCGCAATGATTCATGTCATTTTCATATCAATCTACAAATGCGATAAATGGGGAAAACAGCACGAAAGAGAAGTCGCTTAGCACGGTCGTGATTTCATTGACGAGGTAACTTGATCAGAAATGTGGAATTGAGAATCTGAGAGAGTCATGCCGCGAAGAATCTGTCCGAGATAACTCGAGTTCTCGTTGATGGAAGAGAGAACTTGAATCGACAGTTAATGCTTTGCGGAATGAGATCGATGACAAATTACTTTTTCGTCTTTGTTTATTGCGAAGCATGAAACGTTCACGTGAAAACGTTGCAACTTTGTAGTGTAAAACAGTAGCAGTTTTTTTGTACGATGGTTTTCCACATATAAAATGTTTTTCTCTGCAGGAAAAAATGTACTATAAAAATATATTATATCTCGAGCGGTTCAGTGTTTGCTGGTTATTTTTATTAAAAATATTCAATCTTGATGTTATTTTTATTTATTAAAAATACAAGTTCGCTTTTGTAGCGAATTAAAGTTGCAAAGTTTTCACGATGAATTCAAGAATATCATAGCCCGTGTGATAGCGCGAGTTGCTTCTTCGTCATACAACGTGCGATTTAATTTTGCTTGGCAAAACTGTATCCGTGATGCGAGAGTCTTTTTATTTTGTATTACTGTCCCTAAGATTAGTGTTACTGACTGTGTAGTCTCGCGATAACGTAGCTGTATTATTCATTATTCACCATGATTGCCATATTGTTGTAAAATTAGCTTAACACAGACAGCCGGTAGAAGCTATTGTGACGAGTAATATATATATAATTATACATACAAATATATAATTATACATATATAAATATAGAGATACGTATTAGTTATACTACTGCTAAGTCACGTATTAGTTATACTACTTTTATGTGTGTATGCGTGTGGCCGCGTGGATGGATGGATGACACGTATGTGTATAAGCATTTCTAGTCATGTAATCGCACCAAAAAAAAAAAAAAAAAAAAAAAAAAAAAAAAAACGAA
>NW_017259185.1:3006189-3008070 GCF_001594045.1 Atta colombica
CTACGCGTACATGTACATACGTACACGTATACCTGACATTGTTCGCTCATTTCAGTTGTGCACAGTGTGTTCCGGATCCACCGAGAAATACTTTACGGACGAGTTTCGCGACGAATTTGAAGTCGACTCAGCGAAGATAAATTAAGTCGGACATAAAAGAGCTGTCATTTAATTATCGCATTATATTTAAAATATAAAAGCTCTTTTCATACGAAGCGATTGATGACAAATATGCTTTGTTCTTCATCGATTCTAGAATCGAGACTTAAAAAGCTGAAAATTGCAAAATTGTCAAATTGGTTGGAACGTCCATCCGTAAAATAATTTCTGGGAGATTCGGTACATCCTGTATACAGTATAATTGTGAGTATAATTGCGCGCTTTTCACGTACGAGGAAAGGGAAAGGACCGCGATTGATCGAGACACGACGTGAAGGATCACGTCAACCTCTTAGAGACTGTGAGCCGTATAAAACGTTGCATTTCCAAGCAAATTTTCTACCAGAAATTACTTTTTATCCAATCTACTTATTTTTTTACGGTTGTATTTTTTTTTATCTGTCGATTTCTTTTCTTTTCTTTAATTTGTCGCGAGAAGAAGGAAGCCGGAGGGAACGTGACTAGGCCGCCCTGAAAGGCTCGCGTTCGCGAAAGAAGTCAAAAGGGACGACGAGGATTCTTTCGAAGATACATGGCCTCCCGGTGAAAATCCACTATAATGACGACTATAATGCGAGGCGAGGTGAAATTTACTGTGCCGATAACAGCCGCGACACATTTCACTATGCATCCTATCATATAATAAAAAAAACATGCTCTCTCTCTCTGCCGTTATCACGGTTGAAAGCGAGCGAATTGCAGTAAATTGTGTGGGAGGATTAATTATAGCGTTATATCGTAATTATAATGATTAATGGTAATTATTATAACACACTGGTAATGATAAAGATAACTACAAAACAAGTGAATAATGACGTTTAATTGACGATCAATAATCAAGAACGCACGTATTTCATGATGCATTCATAGTTTAATAATCATTATTTGATTTCCGTTGCGAAAGAATGATGTGTAAGAATCTTATTACGAGGGAGATGATCAACAGGGGTGCAAAGGGCGAGCGTTAAGCATAAAAGATTAAAATAAAAAAAAAGAGTGAAACGTCTCATATAAAGTTACCACCATGGAGAACCTTTCATTATATAAAATTATTATGTAATAATTGTCCATACATCTTAAAATGTCAGAATAAACTAATAATGAAAAAAATTATCCATGTTTATTTCTTATTTATTCCCTCTTATTTATTTCTCATTTATTCCCTATTTATTAAGCAGGAAAATCGTTGCGTTATGATAATTACTTGTTATATTCTTGCGATTTGCTAATTCTGCGAATTAATTAAGCAAAACGATCAAGAATCTTTATGTATCATTTAATAATGATTTAAGGTTTTAAAAATAAATTAATAAAGGTTCTATTAAATCATGTTTTTAAAATACTTTATAAGCGCTCCTGAATGAATTAAAACACACTTAAATGTCTCGTTTATGAAGGATGAATCAGTTTTGTTCACATTCGGGCATTGTTTAAATAATAATCTTGAAAAAACAATATAATTTTTTAACAAATTGCATTGAGACAAATTGAGCAGCTTTTATTTATTTTATATAAAATAATAAAGCATTTTTTAATATTTATACTAAAAAAATATTGAAATATACAGATTATTTAAAAAATGTTTCAAAACTTTATTCTATTATCTTTGCCAATTTGTAAACTTTGTGTATGAAATTCTCTCTTAATTTGTACGAAATGAAAATTAATAATTTTTTTTCACTACATAAAAAATTAAAAAAAATTAATTTATTTAACTAACTA
>NW_017259185.1:3008170-3009271 GCF_001594045.1 Atta colombica
AAGGATCTAGATTTATCGAGTTGTTAGACAAATAGGTTCATTGATATCGAGTACTTTGATTTTAATGAAATCATAACCCTACCTCCTCGAAAATTTTGTTTCACTTAAACTACGTATTGACATACGAAAAGAAATCTACTATTTTCGAGGTGCATATTACGAGAGTATTTAATTCATTCGGCCGGAAGTTTGGTTGATCTATCTATTCCATTATTAAAGATTACAACATGTGCGTCACGTTAAGACTTAAGATAGACTATGCAATAGTCTAGTGCTCGATGCCATTTTGCATCTAAAATGAGCTCAGCAAGTGATAACAATGTCGCACCGGATAATCTAACATGTCACCAGCTCATTTGCGTCCTTTCAAGATTCTTTGGATAACATTGCAGGTATCTCCTAATATAGATTCTCATTTGGCAACTTCATTTTTTTTATACAATAATTTTTTATAAGCTTCATTAATTATTTTAACATAAATATAATAATAAATAAAACAAGCAGAATTATAAAAATAAGCAATTACTGATTATCCTATTATTAATCTTGACATCATCATAGTAATTGAAATATATATACTCAGATGGTACTCCCATTAATTGGCTCCCATCCTGCTTCCCCGCATTTATATCCCTACATATCGGAGTTTCGCTATATTCCCCAGTATCATCCATCGAAGAATCCTGACTGCACATCACGATGGCTCCAACATGAGTTTTATAATGACCGATTTGAGCATGAGGATAGTCGACGTTCCTCATTCAAAGAACCACTTGTTAATCATCCATGGATCAAAATCAGAGCTGTTTTGATTCATTGTTCACAAACATGGAAAGAAATGTAGGCAAACGCAATTTAAATTAAAATAATTATTAAAGTTAGAATAATCCGTCAAGTTTGATTTTAATATTTTTAATTATTATATTGATAGGAGAGAAACATCGCATACGCAATCAATAAAAAGTTGCAGAAGAAAAGTGATTATTAGCATGAAAATTAACAATGTCGGAAAGGTATAGTTAAATATACATTAATTTATCTACATTGTTCAAATTATTTCAGTTTAAAAATTATATACATTATACACATATATATATATAT
>NW_017259185.1:3009371-3024033 GCF_001594045.1 Atta colombica
TAAGTAATTACTATAAAATAACGTATTTCATTAGACAAACACGCGGGAAGAGTTCGTTTTGGTGGATCATGTATTGGATCCGGTAAAAATGCGTAAAGTTCGATTGCGTAATCCGTACGTTATAAAAATCCGTCAAGATCCTCTGTTACATTTGTATGGACTGAAATTTCAAGGCGTAAGTGTGTATTAATTAATTTATATCAATTTAATATCTATGACAGTCTTTAATTGATAATATCACCGTTTTTGCAACAAATTTTTAAAATTGCAAATTTGTAAAAAAATAACGGGAGATTTTATTGCTAATAATGTAATAATACTGGACGAAACTATTTTTCTATAAAAATTGTTCGAATAAATTATCAATTAAGTTCGTCAACGATTTGTTGAGGTCGACAAAATAGTTTCCATTAATTGTAATCTGAATTATCTACGTTTGATACAGAAATACGTATTAACTAATGATAAATTCGCGCTATTTTAATTACCCGTGCACTTGTATAATAGAAACTGTGTTCGGTTTGGATGTTGTCATGTACTGTGAACTTCATTCTTTTCACTCATTACATGAAGAAAGATAAATTGAAGCTTACAGAGTGAACGTCTAAACCGATGCAGCCAGAAAAAGAACTTTTTCCCTAAACGTTGATTGCTTTGGAATAAGGTTGTCAATGCAGAGGCAAAAGAAGAAGTCATTAATAATCATCGAGCAAACTTTACTGGATGTAATGATGGTCTAGACAATCCAACTTGCGGTCAAATGTTAGTTAATGAAGAACCAATATCATTTAGTCAAGTAAGAGTAACATAGAAAAACAAATGTATTTACATAAAATATATATAAAAGCATTTATCAATATTATTTGAATCAAAGAATAATTTTGTTGAATTCGAAATTATATAATTGCGATTTATTATTGTATAAAAATTTTATTTTATTTTTTTTTAAATAATAGATGGATGACAGATTAGGTAAAAAAATTTTAAAAATACAATTAAAAAAAGATATCTTTATCCAAAATAAATAAATTAAAGAAGCAAATTATCAGTAAAGATGAAAAAAACAATTACGTTAATTTTAGTAAAATATTAATTTTTTAAAAATATTTAATTTAGAGATATAAATAAAGCTTCATTAAAGAAGAAGTTGATATTATGGTCATAGGAAGTGTATATGACCACAGTATATAATAGTCCTTTCTAATATTTCCGTCATTAAATAGCAAATTGTAATGATATAAATTTATAGAATTTTAGTAATGAGTCCTATATATGGAAGGAATTGTGTACATATATTTGTGTATGTACATTTGCAGATATTCTTCTATAATATTTTACCTTTTTATAAATATACAATTTTATAATTAAATACTGTTTTAAAATAAAACCAATTTTTAAAAGCTATTTTTGTGAGAAGTCACATTACCATTTTTTTGTTTTTTTTCGATTTATTATGCAATATCGACACATTCTTATGAATAATGTTGTGTCCTAAGCAATTATTACATATTTCATAACTTTGAGTCTAGAATCGATGGAACAACACTTTTGATGAATGTAGCCTGCATTCTATTATTCACTGTGAGTACTGAAAATCTATAGTATACGTAATACTATAGATTTTCAGTAAATAACAGAATGCAGCCATAATCATTAAGTTTTAAATGTAAATATTGATTATTAACAAAATTATTGTACAAAATGTAAATGACCATAATACCATCTTTTTCTATACATTATGATACTATATCAATTTGGCATTCAAATTGTTATCTATTGTTTCTATGTTATGTATTACTAATTAATATTTGCATTTCACTGATCTCATGTGTTATACTCAATGAAGCTATTATTACTATTAAATATTTTGTAATTATTATAACGATCGAATCAAACTGCTCTAAAGGACAAAAATAATTTTGAGATGCCATCGTTTACACGACAGTCTATTCAAACTTCCCCGACAATGGCGAGCCATTTAATTAAACTTTAGGCAAGTTATGTCCCTGCAGTAAGAGCCGTGCGCAACAAGACAACGGATCGCTTTCAGGGTTTCTGCTGTTCTTGTGAGGACGCGCAGCGTGCCGAAAGTTTCCGCTCGGTCACCGCCAAGTCAAACTATTACCAGCGGGATGATGGCGCAAACAGAGCTCGCAACAGGTCCGTGTCGAGCGCGAATTTATTTGACAATTTGGAGGCACAGCGCCAGGTCGGAACGAGGAGCAGGAACGAGAAGTACAACCGCCAAGTCGAGAACAACGATGCGCTAGGACGAGTAACGAGTCGCAATACTTCCGCCGTTAATGGCCCACTTGGCGAGCAAGCGTCTCCTCTTCGGAAACAACAAGAAAAAGAACAGCTTAAAAACAATTCGGTCCGACAGAGCACTCGACTACTTGAAGGATTTCCCAGGGCGGAGAATGCGAATCGCGCGGAAACCCTACCGTCCGTCCTGACGAACATGTTCTCCGAGTATCCATCGCCGAGCAAAAGCAAGATTGAGGCTTATATTGATGCCGTGTACGAGCAAGCCATGAAGGAGAGAGCCATGAAACAAGCTGTAAAACACGAAAGCGATAAAGATTTATTGGACAAAAACGATTTATCAGCTGGAAGTCTTGGCGATTTGAAGGATAGATTTCAAAAATTGGATCAACGGATTCTTGATCGGCAGATCAGCGACGGCCAATCTTCGCTTTATGGATCAGTTACGGATAATTTTCCAAATACAATTACAAAATTCACGAATATAGTCGATCATGGGTCTAACAAATTAAAATCTCCGAAATTTAGCTCGCAATTCCTTGATCATCAGAGCGATAGTCGAGCATTGATTCAAGGATCAGCCAAGGATGATCCTTTAGCGAAACTAACGAGGTTGGAAGGTGAACAGGCTTTTGTGAAAATGGGCAGCAAAGAAGATAATCGGGAGTTTCTCAAGCTGGAGAAATGCGACAGGTCGGTGAATTTTTCAGAAAGTAGAGTTCATGAGGAAATGGCAAGAGATCGATTTCGTAGTGCAGCTCACCTAGAAAATACCTTCGATTACACATCGACGTCCCTAGCAATACACTCGTCACGAATTCCGGAAGAGAGTCAATTTTCAAGACGAACGGAGAAAAATGTATTCTCCAATGGTGATAATACGCTGTTTGATAACGGAAGTATTCCCACGACCATCGAATTTTTTATTCGACCTGGGATTTCGTTCAGAAACGATACCGATGAAAATATTAATTATGATATTGCGTTATCAACGTTAGAATCGAATAGTTTCGAAGAGAACATATTCGCGCTATTATCAAAAATTGTGATATCGGAAACGCGCTCATCAATGGAAAGTGAAGAGAGACAATATGGATTTAGAGCGTCGGAGGACATCTCGAGTAACATTAACGCGTTGAAAAACGCTTCGATCGTGAGAAAGAACTTAAGTGCAGCCGCGATTCGAAGAGGTAATGCAAGCAGCAAGGAGAGAAAAACGGAAAATGCTAATGTATCGATGCGAATCTCGACCGCTTCTGCTTTTACAAGATTACAAAATCTCTCCTCTTTCAATGAAATCTCGCGGCTGGAAGAATTATCCATGTCCACCGTCGCCGCTCGTTCCGCAGATAAATCATTGATGAAAATCCTGGAATCAGAAACTCGCAGTTCGTTACCAGCCAATAAGATACAAGGATTTCCCTTCGAGGATTTGTACAAAGACCAAGAATCGCACAAAATGTATAACTCGCCCGAGCGAGCGTCGAAAGACGTGAACTTGAAAAACAGTTACAAATTCTGGAAGACCCACCGGAAGTTGCGGAAGGGCGCCGAGAAGTTTTGCGAAGACAAGGACGTTGTCGGAGAGAAGTTGAAGCGCTTCGGGAAGTCGGGTCGTGGACTGATGCAGAAGCACGCGTTGCCGGACTTTAAATGTGACAGTTTGTGGAACAAATTTTCGAAGCGTGATAGACGTTTTCGAAGACATCTTCAAACCGGAAAGAAAGTTTTTAATATAGTAGATGCTCACAAGCGGAGCAATAGTCTGACAGATGAAGCCTCGCGCTGCAAAACGCAAGGTTTTATTGATTATAATCGATCTGAAACTTATTCTAAGCAAATACCAAATACTGGAGGTAGTAAAAGTCCGAAGAAACAAGTAATTTTGAAATCCGGTCATTCTCATAGGAAAGTCCAATTCGAAGAGAACGATAATCCCTTCTACTTCAACAATAAAGATGGCGAAAAGAACGTTGATAAGTGGATCGAGGACAAGTTCATGCGAATAAGCAACCTCCTGAAAGAAGATTCTACCGAGGAAGACTCTACAAAAATTATTCAAGAAACTCCAAAGAATTTCAAAGTAGTTACAAAGAGCGAAATCGCAAAAGCTGATATCCCTAAAATTCAGGATGAACTAGAATACAATTCGCTTTCGCGAGAAAATGGCAGATCGGGCAAACTGTTTATGATTCATGGCGATAAACCCGCAGAATTAATTGATAAATATCAGCGATCAATTGTGAATGAAAATTCAGTCATGGAATCTACGATAACAAGCAATAATGTTATGATTACATCATTAATTAAGCAAAAAGATTCCATCGATTATAAAGGATCTCTCTTTTTCAAACTCGCTATAGATCCTTTTCTATCATCACCAATTACAAGGAAGGTCTTAAGAGAAGTTAATTTTAATGAATTAAAAAATCCAATTTATGCAACCGAATTCGCAATGAGGCAGACGGAAGTTTTCACACAAAAACTTTTGTCGGATACTTCATGGAACGAAAATGTCAGTGATTATTTCGAGGTCACTGGTGATCCACTTAGAACATTATCTAGCAGTTGGGCAAATAGTTTCACGGAAACGACGTCTCCTGAAGCATTGAACACTCGAAGCGAGGGCGAGCGAGTTGAAACAAATAACGTGAGATTCCTCGAACTTAATAACAACTCTCTGCGGATAATTGCTGGTAATTCCATGAAGCCTGAAGGCTCGCTGATCGATCCGATGCTTTCATCACGCGATAGTGCGTCGGTTACTGAACCTGAAGAAATTTCGTTGAGCAGGAAAAAAATAGATTTTTATTATACCAAAGAATCGCTTCAGGAAAATTCGGAGGGTTTCCTAGAAAGATCCCGAGAGAAAGAGAAAATTGCCAAGCTCGTGGATCAGATCGTGAGACAATACGCGGTATACACGCCCATCATGCCAGGCGTGCCGACCTTCGACGAAATCACGGAAGCGGAAACCTTGCCGCTTGAAGAAGAAACCGTTACTCAGTTCACGACAGCCTTGGTGACTACCACCAAGATCACGGACGTAACTTTTCGACCTTCGATTCGTCCGCTGAAAACGGTACCACTTTCGGAAGAGATGCATGATGAGATCTCTCTAGACGACACTACCTTCATGGAGGAAGCAACAACAATCACTCATGAAATGACGGTCTCTAAACCAAAATTTCAACTTAGAAGGCCTAATGTAAGCATCTCGTCCAAAACAAAAACACGAAGAGTATCGAAAACTGAGAAAAACGGAAAACGACGACAGAGAATTATTAATTACATTACAAGCATGAAAATGATGAATGCGGAAAAGGAGATTAAGGAGCACCCTTGGTATCGTACTACAGAAATGCAGATAATCGCAGCGAATCGATCTGAACCTATTCAGAAGATTAAAGGAGGAAGGAAGCACCGCTACAAGTCGGTAGATTATTTTCAGAATACTTCCTCAGGATGGACTTCATCAACTACAGTTTCTTCCGATGTCCCACAGACGAGAGGCAAGAGATCAGACTTTAACCGCGCGGCAGGCAATCGCGATTCCTTGATCTTCTACGATTACGATAGCGAAGATGAAGAGGATCATCGAAATGGAAGAATGGGTTTGAATAAAAACGGAAAGTCTCCGAATATAACAGAGCTGACTGAATTACGTTCTAGAATTGAAAAAAGATTAGCTGGCGAATTGGATTATCCTGCGAGCCGAGGATTCTCTCGATGCAGTTGCAAAAATCGAGATGAGACACAAAAGCTCAATGCTACTCTTCAAGATATTGTAAGACGTAACGTTAGGTTTCATACCGTTGAAGATAATCTCGATTCACATGTGCAAGAGAAGAAACGAGATAAGCAAGATAATCTGAAGAACTTCACCATTATAAAGCTAAAAAACGGCACAGTTTGTAAATTGGACAAAGACGTTTATTCGCAAAATTGTGAAATTACATCGGTATCGTTCGGTACTTCGCCTGCAGGTCCGACAAAAATTTTACCGTTACGAACGGACCTTTCCGGATCGGTGCGCGAAAAATTGGAAATAAATCGGAAATCGGAAAAGGCATTCGGTGAGCGAATGAAGGCCGAGATCGACAGAATCGCGGTGGTGCGAAAAATCGCGGTGAACGTGTCAGAGAACGCAAGAACCGCTAGTGTGAGCGCAAACGATTTGTCGGATCGCGGCGCAGAACCACAGGGAAAATCATCCGCGGGTGGGATATTACCGACTTGCGTAAGAAGTCTCGGATACCAGGACAAAAGTCGTGAAACGGATACTGTCATTCGCGGTGTGAAATTGATGATACCGAATGATAAAGGCGAGTCACGCGAGCTCGACGTCGCGGCTAAAAGTGTCGATAAAAAGATTTCGCCGCTGTTCTCCAACGATCTCGCACGACAACGGGGACACGATGACACGAGGAAGATTAATGAAAATCTTACAGATTCCCGAGTAAGTCGCATTTCCGCTGGGAAACAATATCTTCAACGTCCTCGAGGCAAAGTGCATGACATTGTCCATAAAATAATCAATAAGATCAAAGGGAAGTCATCGTTGGTATCGGATAAGACAAACACCGAGAACAGTCTCATGGAAAGTAAGAAACGTGCCGCTCGATTGGATTGGCATCGATCGGGTAGAAGACTGTTGTCGAGTAGAGGATCTGATTACGTCGAGAATATCGACGACATCGATGAATATTACGCGAACGATGAAAGCGAAACAGATCGAGAGAATGACTTGAGTGATAATGAAGCTATTGCCAGGAGGAATGATTTATTGTATCTCGAGAATCCGCCTGGCCGGGGCGAGAATCGAGATTCACGGAAATTGATGGTCAAGACGGATCGATTGACGTACGGAAATGCTGATGTTACACAACCTATGATGCCGGAGGAAAGAACAGTTGCTACCTATGATGTAGCGATGCTCTCTGACGATATGCAGGCGAATAGCGAAGAGGCAATCTCAAGGTTATTAATACTAGATATTAATTTTGATATAGCCGGGATTCTCATTGATGTAAAAATTCCTACTATATAGTACTCTGTATTGAAGAAAAATTACTAAATCTTAATATATATTTCTTTGAACAGTACTAAGTAAGTATTTACTTACAGTAAATAAATATTTACTCATTAAAAAAATAGTCAAGTCAAATTATTGGTTTTTGTATCAAATAAATATAAATATGTTTACAAGTAGTAAATATTTATTCAGAATTACTCAAATAAATATTTATTAAAAGTTAGTATTTATTTCAGTGTACACATATAGATTAATTAATATCTTTTTTTTATTTGTATGAAAACAGTATCTTATCTGTGTATAATTTTTTATGACTTCGTATGAATTTTCAAAAATTGATTACATATTGTAATTATTCATACATTTGATAAAACTACTGATTATTAATGCTTTATAGTAATATTAAAATTATTTGACGAGAACATGGAGAAGCAACGTAGAAAATTGAAAAAAACTCATATCATTATTAAAAAGATTCGTGATAATTATTAATAAGCAGTACAGCGTAGCAAGCTATTTTATAATTTCACAGTTGATCTGGCCGTCTGATTATCCATCTATAAAATTTCTCAAAAATGACTTAACTTTTTCAAATTCTGTTGTCGGCAATAAATACTCCAGGATTAATATCAAGGCAAAATATGAGTTAAATTAGACTGTAAACGGAGTGAGATTTTTCGTAGGTATAGGATAAATCAAACAACTTGAAAATACTGATTTTTCGGTGCACTACTTCATTACGTCCGTTGCAACAATTTTTATTTTAAGTAATATAAAGATTTAATATAAAAATACTTATTTAATTACATATAATTATGGCTTATATATTATTAATATGTATCATTAATATATAATTAATATAATATAATCTATATATAATATAATCTATACATAATAAAATCTATACATAATAAAATCTATACATATAATAAAGCCATTAATTAATATTGCTATTAATTATGATAGTAATTACAGGAATAACAAAAGGAAAGTTAAGAATAGGAATACAAACCCTTCGAAAAGATCGCGTGATATCAAAGTTATTCCCGAATCATCTGATCCTACGAACTTTAACAACGATAAAATGCTAGAAGTTCCTCTCGCAGCAGAAGAAAAATCTATTATCCAAAGAACTATCAATAATAATAACTCAGTAGAAAAAAGTTTTGATAATTCTAAAAATATTTTAAGAAACTCTCGTTCTTACGAAGAGATTAACGAGAAGCCTTTTTCGTTTCCTAAGAATATTAATGAAAATTATTTACGAGATGAATCTTTTTACGGAACCCAGCCAATATTTAATACAAGAGAAATTATAAACTCTCCCACTGTAAATAATCACAATCTATCGAATGCTGGAAAAATATTGAACGATTTATTACAAGACTCGGCAATGTCACAAAACGAAGGAATCAAAATTTCGTTAATTGGGAAGATTCAGATACACGGCAGTTTCAATCAAACGCCGATGTTGATAAGCTTTGATGCCATTCCTGACGGATTTTCAGTTACACAAGCCTCAGTTTCCACAGGATTGTCGAACACTATCAGGACGATTGAAACTACCGTCATTAATCTCCTTTTGAATGATTCAAACATGGAATCTCAAACGTTTGATCTCTTGTCTATAAGCGAACGTGCAAATGACGAAGCGAGTGATTCACTAAATACGATAATGGACGAAAGTCAGGAAATTGGAAAGACGAATGTGAACCAAGTTCCGATAAAGTCTCCCGAGAAGTTTTTCGATCTGATGGAAAGAAGTGAGAAGGAACGAAAGTCGGTAAAAAAAAATCTCTCCTGCATCGAGAAGCGATTGGATAAGCATAACGTGAACTCAAGATCGCCCAAGCAGGTTTTTCTAACGGATTACTCGATCGAATCGAACGGGAAAGTGGACAGAACCAACGGAAGGATGATTTCCGGGCGAACTGGCGGAGCAACCGACAAATTGGATTTTCGTTCATCCGCGAATCCGGTGTATTTTCCGGATATTTTGGGATCTGTCTTGGTCAATAACGATAGTTTAAAAGATCAGGATAGTAAAGAATTTCGTCATCGAATCGATATTCCTACGATCGAAACGAACCGATCCAACCCGACTGATCCGAATGTTACTCTGCACGTCATACCGTTGATGCACATCAGTATCGAAAAGTCGCACGCCGATTTAGCAAATGATGGGAAAACCAAGACGGTATGTTGTCCTTGCGAGGACTCGTGGAACGCTAATTTTGGCGATTGTTACAAGATGCCCGTAACCGTTCGGAAACTTGAAATTACAGAGACGATTTCGCACGAGTTGCAAACTTCGAGTAATTATCGAGACGATGATCTCACTGAAACTTTTCCGCCCAAACTCTATGAAACAACTGTAAATGACCAGAATGCGGTAACCATGAAATCCTCTCCGTCAACGCAATTGCAGAACGGTATTCTTGAAGCTGCAGTTAAATGCACGACGAATGAAACCTGTTCTACGGTGACACCATCTGAATCTAATAAATGCAAAGATAAATCGATTAATGCAATTCACGTGAGAAACATGATGGCCATTGTAAGATTTATGATGAAATTGCTGAGGATCTTCGCGGAGGATGAAGAGCCGCCTTGTCCTATACAGTAAAAAATATTACGCATTTGTTTTGGAAAAACGGTCCACTTCTTGCTAAACTTTTGTGTTGAATTTTTTAATATATTCGAGTGTTGATTTAACATAATATGATTATGTGTTATTTAAATAATTTGTGTGGAATTTATATTCAACATTTCTTAGTGTCAAAATAATACAATTTACGAATAAGAAAACAAATAACATAAAAATATTTTAGGATGTAAATTTTAAGATGAATGAATAAAATATGTTAATTTAACATATCATAAATATTAATTTTATCAAAAAAATTATGCTTCCACTATTTGTTACAAACTGTCAATATTATCCTTTTTTATGTTTAAACTTAAATAATACATGTGTTACTTTTTAACATATTCGTTTTGTGTCAAATTAATACATAAATTTAAGTGGATCATTTGGGAAATGTGTTAAATTTAATACTTTTCCAATAATGTAGAACTCAGATCGGCGAGACGGTGATTCACGTGAAGAATATTATTAATGTCCCAAGTCATGTGGAACGGCAGAAAAGTACTACTGATAAAACAGTAATAAAATCAGGAAGAACGAGACACGATCTTCTGACCACTGAGTGGCGATCGACAATTACAGAAAAGATACGCGAGGAATCATCGCCTTTGGATGACAGTACTTTTGAGTCCTTTACTAAAGCACCTTCTCATCCGGCAGCATCCACCTTGCCAACTTCTTCCGATAAAATGTTCAAGGACGAAGGGCTATTCACACTCTTTGAGACTTCCACGAGAAAGGAAGTATACACCTCCACTTTATCGAGCACGACTTCTTCTGTGATGTTCAAGTCCTTTCTATTTTACGATCCCGGACGAAAGTCTCTTCGCAAAGATGCCTCTCGGAAAAATACCAAAGTTGATCTAACGGGTGTAAAACAAAATTCAAACGTTTTCTTTAAAGGTTCAAAGGACGAGTTGGGAGGAAATAAATCTCGATTGGACGGCCAAACGAATCGTTCGTCTTCGTGGCCACGGGACCAAATTCGTAATTCCATCGATCGACTTCACTTTCGTAAACAAGGGGTTGCTTCCGTGACAAATTCCGAGGATAAAATCGAATCTTTCCAGAAGAAATATTTGGCAAGGAATAAAAACACTGAGTTTCGACAGTCGGAATCGACGAATGCCGCAAATGACACCGTTAGACTGACACTTCCGAGTGATATCGATGTCTCGCGAAATACTTTATTAGAAAGAATTGATGCCATGAGAGAAAATAGGCCCGAGTATTCGAAGTCGAAGAAGACCAGGCAAACGGGGATATCAGATCGGTACGCCGAAACGAGAATGAAATTGCCTAACCGTTCCATGAGAGAAGGTCCTCTGGGAGATTGGATCGGGGAACATCGGGCAGCCACGCGACGACTGTCGATCGATAAGAAACTGCGGGAATCGCGCAAAGTACCGGGCGGAACTGCAACGCCGGGAAAAGTCGTATTTCGGCGCGTCCGCGGTAAGATTAACCGCCCTCCTGACCCAAATCTCGTTAGCGGTAGAAGTGATTCGTTTAAGATCGAAAGGAACGTCGTCGGAAATGGCGCTCTGACAAAACTTTCGACCAATGCTTTATCCATTGTCGACGGAGAATTAAGTTCGTTAAAAAGAGAAGATACCTCTATTCGAGATTCGTCAACTTCTTCATTAATGAACGATGATATTGGCATTTTTAGAACTGACAAAGAAATCGTGTATGAACATAGGTTTGTTACAAAGAATTAATGTAAATTAATTAAAAAAAATTTAATATAAAATATTTAATTTAACTGGGGAGAGGATTTGCATTATTTATCAGGATTATCACAAATTTCTAATCCTAAAGTTCCATAACTTTTCACTTATTTTCAAACAAAATTTCATAATTTTTCCTGATATTTTCAATAATATTTAAAAATGTTTTGTATTTTCGTTTTGATTTGAGAACCGCGAAATATTTTGATGAGAGAACAATGTAAATTACTATTAATTTGAATGATATTGCTTGCATTTAATTGTTAAGTTGATAGTTATTCCAAAACTAAATAGATATGATGTTAAACTTCTTCAAGACAAAGATTTGATTTTCCAGAAAATTTTACAAAAATCTTTCCCCCGATTTTCCTGAACTTTTTAAATTTCTCTGATATTTTCCTGATTTCTAGTTTTGACTATCTTGTTTATATTTATTTTCATCATTTTATTAAAATTTATTAAAATTTTATTGTGAAAATTTCTACATTGAGAAAAAAGTTACTGTTTTAAAAAAATATTAATTGATTCAATTAAATGCGATGGTCACTAGGTGTAGCAATATTTTAATTTAAACAAATAAACATATTTTAAATTACAAGCTTTAGTTAATCTAAATATATAAATATTTGAACTAAATAATCACTATAAACTAATCACATTTAGGCAAATTAACAATTTTTTTCTCAGTGTAAGTAAATTATTTTGAAGAAGACATTCAGTTATAGAGGAAAAATTTAACATTGTCCAAGAACTTTGATAATTAGCTTTATTATCTTTCCACATGATGGATCCCGTAATCTCACATTGTCTCCTAGTGTTCCAAACAAGAAACGAGATGTCAGCGAGCGTCACGATTTCTGGAAAGGTAATCGCGTATTTAGGGACCGCCGGAAAGCTTCAAGTCCGACAAGGAGGAACACAAAGCAGCAAAAGAAAAAGAAGAGGAAGAAAGGTAGTCAGCGGACGAAAGTTATTTTGGAGACTGAAAACCAGCGGCGTTTTAGAAGACACTTATTAATGATGTCTCTTGAGCCGGAGTATGACGCCGATGATATCACGGCAAGATTTTCGAGACGTTACGTCGCCACGGAGAAAAGAAACGCTAAGAACTTTCGAAAGTCCGCGGGAAGCAACGTAAGACGACGGCGTGGATGCGACGGAAGTCAGACGGTCGATGGATCGGAAGCCGATCCCAGCACGGCGCAAATCCGCGGTGGTCAAGACTGCACGGATCGTCGACACCCACCGAATATCGATGCGGCCAAATATCTCGAATCCGCGCATTGTTTGCGCTTTAGTGATTTATGGTAGGTCGCCTATGGGGATTTAAAGGGATCGTGGGCTGTGATTCATAACGCATATAACGTTGGTTTCATTGAGAAAAAGAATGTAACCGAATGCAAACTTTTTCTCGACGCTTATCAATTCCGAACGCGATAAAGTTATAGCGATTATAACGGAAAATATCAAGAAAATGTAATAACATTCGAAATGAGAAAGGGATAAATATTAATAGTAATAATAAATTGAGATAAAGGTCAGAGGAGAGAAAAAATAAGAGAATGTATGATTTTTCATAAATCATAAATACAAAATATAAAAATGTAAGTGTAGCGATATACTCATAATTTTTGTAAATTTACTGACTGCAAACAATACCATTATTTAATAAAAAATAAAAACTTTTACTTCATTTGTTGCAATGAGTATGTAGCTTTACCTGTCAATAAAGTTTATTAAAAACATTACGAGGCAGTATAATAGCGATATGAACCAATGGTTTATTAAAACATTAAAATGATGGCCAATGGCTCTCGATCACTTATTTTCATTTTTACACACAATGTTATGCGCTGCAACAATTGCAGAGTACAGACGCAACAAAAACAAAGATGAGTGCTTTGTTTCGCGCTTCTGATGGTTTCTGTAGTTGACATGACGTAAATTAATTAACAGATAATTGTTACGAAGACATTTTATAGTATTCGTCACATATATTTCAAAAGTCTCTATAGCAAGGATTCCCAAAATGTGGGTCGCAAGCCGAGTTTTAGTGAGTCGCGAAAAATTTTAGAATGTTAAAGTACATTTCATTATATTAAGAGTGCTGCTCTTTTACTTTTACTTTTATTTCGTATATGTGTGAAATTGGCTTTTTAGAGATGATAGGAATTAAAACCAAATTGTGAAATAATTATCAAACTTATTGTGCTTGAAAATTACTCGTATCAATGTCGAACTCGAATTAAGGCTGTTATTAATACATAAATAGGAAACAAGCGCATTTTTCACGTACATCTCATACATCTGAAAAATATATTAATAAAGTGTATTTAATAAAAAAGAAGAGCAGTAAACTTAAGTGTAAATAAATAATCAATTCCCAATCTCCTCCATTTTTCCATATTCACCTAGCTAGGTGAATCGTGGAGTTTGCTATTCTAAAAAATGGGTTGCGATTCATAAAAGTTCAAGAAACTCTGCTCTGTAGATTAAGATGGTACAATTTTGAACATACAATTTTCAACAAAATAAAATTCAATTAGAATCTTCATTCAAAATAGAATCCAATTTTCAAAGTTCAAGTTTGATAACTCTCATTGTGTGGAAGATACTAAAAAGTATCAAACAGGAAAAGATTAAATTTGAAAATTAATTTCAAATCTTACTTCGTTCAGAATTATGTCATATTCAAAATTGTGCCATCTTATCCCATATTAAACGACTATCATAATTTTCTATTTATCATTTTATAAATCTCAAAACTGTTAAAATTTTATATCATTAAATAAATGTCAGAAAATTTTTTTAGGTATTCCGTGTATCAGTTGGAGGATCCCATTGTCGATCATGCGGTGTATCTTCAGATTTATGAAAAACGCGTTTTAGCGAACGGATCGACTTACTGGAAAGATCTCACCGAGGATTCCGTAGTCAGGTAAGAGAGAGAGAGAGAGAGAGAAAGAGAGAGAGAGAGAGAGAGAG
>NW_017259185.1:3024133-3049983 GCF_001594045.1 Atta colombica
ATGCGCACTCGGGTATGTTGGAAACGGCCCGATAAACTTCACGCTAGACAGGTCGTTTATGCCATCAGATTGGGCACGTTCAACAGGCACCATAGAGGCAGCCAAGATACGATCGCTTTCGCCTATAAGGAAGTGAAAATGCTAGGACGAGAGGAAGATGAAATTCCTAATTTGGATGTCGTTCGTGATCGTCTTTTGGTACCGTCGTCGGTGACATCAAAAGGCTCTAAATATCCTGCTGAAGGTATCGAACCTGAAATGTTTCAACGCTTTCCTCTTAAAATTCGCACATGCGAATTTGTATTTTCGAAAATTATTGTACAAAATGGAAGGCAAAATAATTATAGGTATATAATCTGAATATCTAAAAGAGTAATTTCACATTTTTTCTCCGTAATTAAAAAGATCAAATGCATTTAATTTAAGATATGCCAAAAATGTAAAGTTACAATTTCATTTGAATTTTAATTAATTTTTCTTATTAAAAATTTAATTAAGATTTTCAAACAGCGAATCAAATATTAAAAAATATGGAGTTATAAAACGTGTATTATAATTTATAGAAAAATTTCAATTTCAATTATTATTTCAGTTTAATAAAATTTAATAATATATAATTATAATAATATAATAAATATAATAAATAATATAATACAATAAAATTTGCCGTAAGCATTTTAAAATTTTAACATTTGTAAAATAATAATTACACAGAAAAAATGATTTTGTTAAAGTATTAAAAAATTTAACTAGATACAGATCTGAGAATAATTTTGTCAGAATATCAATATAATTATGAACACTTAAACATTAACAATACTGCAAAAATTTTAATATTCTAACAATTGATTTGAACATTCTACATAATTATTTTGATAATTTAAATAAAATTATTTTCGGATATAAAAATTTTTATATACTTTAGTAAAATCGTCCTTACTGTGCAACTATTTATAACTTAATCTTATTACGTTACTAATTAGTTGACTTTGCAAAGTAATCAAGTTAAAAAGCTTGAGTAATTATATATTCAATATGAGATACTTTATCAAATGATATTTTGATGTTCAACGTAGGCGAATATCTCATGATACCAGCGAGCAGCATCAACGAGAGTGGAAACGAGTGCGACAAAGCGGGTGTGGGATTCGCGGCGTTCGCGAGGCAACCGGACCGGTGCGAACGTGTCAGAGGAACCTGTTTGAAAAATCAGCCCCTGGCCTATCGTAGGCGCGACGCGGTACGTATGACAGGTGCAATAAATGAAACAACGCTGAAAATGGCCTGTCCTCGAGCTATCCGCGGCCGTCGCGTTGAGCTTCGTGTGAGCGAGACGCTTTAAGTGCGGCGCTCGCCGTGTAACATGATTTATCGCGCACGAATTTAATACTTATACTCGTATAAAACGTTGCGAGGGGAGATTTGTCCCAGCGACGGGAACGGACAGTCGCATACAAATCGGTCGTCGGTAGAGGGACACGTGGATTTTTGTATGTCGGCTCTGTGATACGCGAGACGAGGAATTCGAGCCGTCTCGTTTGGGCGAAATATCGAATCTGTCTCGCGTTCATAAATGTCCACAGCGACTATGTCGCTGCGAATGCCCGTTGTTACGTTTCGAATCATTGTATTCCGAATTCACGTTTTTCTCCTGAATTCTATTGTGAAACGACGCATTCTACGTTACATGAGTTTTACAACATGCAAATTTTGAGATTTATCCAAGATTTTTTTATAGCTTTAGGTTTTTTAATCAATATTGAGCAATTTTTACTTCTTAAGCATAAAAGAGTTTATGAATAATTTGACACTTCGCTATATTGAGTCTTTAAAATGGGTAAACTAAAATTTTAGCAAGAATCTGCGAAACACGGAAAGAATGATTTTGCTGAAGTATCTAAAAAGTTAGCTACATACAGATCTAAAAAAAAATTTTGTTGGATCGTCAAAATAATTATGTACGACGCTCAAACTGATTACTAGAATGTCAAAATTTTTTGCAGCATAGCTTATTTTCTACATAATTATATATTTTAATAGTTTAATAACAACAAAATTATTTTCAGATCTGTATTTAAATTTTTTAATATTTTAGCAAAATCGTTCTTTTCGTGAATATTAAAATATTGAAGATTAATAAACAAAAGATTGTAAATAGCAATACTTTTATTGGAAAAGAGCAAGATCTATCTATCGATTAGATCTCGCAATTTTAACAAGAGAGATTATATTAATAAAAGTATCAAAGTATTAAAGATCATAAACGAAAGATTAAATAGTTTTCACCGGGAAAGGGTAAGATCTATCGATTAGATTTCAAGCTTGTCAAACTCCAAAACTGCGTCAAAACTGTACGTCATCGCGAGGTTTATCGGCGAAAGCAGACGACGGTCGCGCGTCACGAACATATGCCGGAAACCACCTAGCATACCCGCGAACATTTCCGCCAACCGGCTGTCGAAGGTCGGGCCGCTGTTCGATCTAGTGTCACATGTCGACAGGAAGCTCGCGCGGCCGGGCGACCTGGTTGCTACTTCTTGAGCAATTTCGCATCCGTGCCGAGCGAGCCCATCAAGTACAGCGCGAACGGAAGCAGAAGTCACGAGTTCCTCGCTCTGGAGTACCATTCGCCGCACGTGTCTGCGATCGACATCGAAATCGAGGCGAGTTACAATGCCGCGCTCATGGAAGGGTGAGTTGAGTCTTGAGAGGAACGATATCTATCTACCCATAGACGACTAACTAGAGATTACCAACTAACCAGTTCGCTTACACTTCGTGCGCTAATTCCTTCGTAATCCGATTTTGTAATTACTCCGAATAGCTCAGAGTTGGTTGCTGGGAATTTCTTCTTTGAAAGAAGTTTAACGTTACGAGAATATAATGAACAGAAATGCGTTAATAAATTCCTTTAATGTCAATAGATAATCTATGTTAAAATGTTAACAAATGTTTAGAATTTTTGATATCGTATAATGATATTTTATAAATAGATAGTTTTTAATGATAAAATCTAAGAGTGCTTTATCGTACACAGATAAAAAGTTTAGTTACAAAGTTTTGTGTTTATTAAATAATTAGTAATGCATATTAAAAAAAACTCCGGAATATCAATTATATTTTATTAAATATAAAGAATAATTAACATTAAAAAATGGTCGTTTTTAACTTTGATGTAATTTCTTCAAGATGTTTCGGGAACGCATCAACGATTCTGCAGATAAATTTTCTCACGCAATTTTCAATTAATCAATGAAAATCTTTTGCAGAGACTTTTCGATATTTAATAATAAAATATAATCAATATTCCAGAATTTGTTTTTTTAAATGTACGTTAAATTACTCAGATAGCAATTAAGCTGACATTATTTATCATTATTTTGATATTGAAATGATAACAAATATAATGTCAGTTTGCTACTTGGATAATAATTTGATTAAATTCAAACTTTATGATCAAACTTTTTTGTCACTCTGTAATTTTCCAAATTTTTCAGATCATAGATGTTTTGCAGATTAAGGCAAATTAATATTTGACAAAAATGTTAAAGATATTCTAATACAACTTTTGATGAATTATGATTGTTAAAATTTCTCAATCTTAGACCCCTAGGTTGCATCAGCAAAGTACACGTGGACAGCAGAGCACTTAATCACACTGTAGTAACAATAGTGATAACCAATACGGGACTGACTTCGATGTTCTATCAATCAAGAATCGCGAAATGTTCCAACTATCTTCCAGAGTCTTGGATGAACGCTACGTTTCCTAAGAAATTAATTCAACCTCGACACTATCAATCAATAAGCTTGGATCTTTACGGCGAGCTGCCCATAAACAAATTTCATTGTTCTGGTAAATCTAACGATCTAATAAGAATGATATACTATAATTATTTCTAAAGTTTCGTATGTTTAAATATTTAAACAACATATAAATTGACTTTCAAATGCACACCCAATTTTATATTCATTTAACTTGAAGCAATTTTTTTCAATCTGATAAAAAAAAGAAAAAACTGATTTAACTTTCCATAAAATTATCGCAGAATATTGCAGGCGACATTTATTGTCGTAACGTACAAAATATATATAAAAAAATTGTGCGTATTCGAGCAAACATTGAATGGTTTCTAGTGCAATTGTTGAATCGTCTCGGAGGACTAGTAGCTACTAGAAGAATAAAAGTACGGAAAATGGATCATTGTTCCTGCATGTTGCACTGCTTATGTGTGTGCGTAGGCGATGCGCGTAGCACTACCTGCAAACCGATGTCACTGGAGCTTTATCACGCCGCTGGATTTCGCGGTCCTGTTCCTGTAGCCTCCCACAAAATTTTCGTAGTAACTGTAGACATCCTATTTTTCTTTGTCTTGTCGATACTGCTCCTGCTTTTCATGGGTTAGTAATCGTGTAGTCGTTTCACTTAATAGCTTCTGAATTTACCTATTGATTCTCAAAGATATATTTACGATTTGTAATTTTTTTCTAAGTAATAAATTATTTTTGACACATTATATTTTTTATTTTTCCTAACAAAATTCCTAACAAGACTTTCCTAACTCATATTTAATGCATAATATCCTAACAATTATTTTTCCTCAGAGTATTATATAAATTTAATTCATTAATATTTAATTTATTATATATTTTATAAATAGAATATGTTTCTCATGAAATTAAGTCTTTTTCTAATTTATTTTTTAAATAAAATAGCACGAATTTTAAAGTACACGTTTTTCCCAGGTTTTCTAAAATGGTCGATCGGCTTGTATATACCAGTGATAAGTCGTTGGGGTTTGGATTCTCTGTTGGAAACTAGCGGAATGTCTGAGTACTTCGAACGAGAATTAAAATATAAATGCGTGGTGATGGATGAGCATGGTGCACCAGTGCATCCGGATACGCGCAAGAGAACGGTTAGAATATGCAGCAGGTACAATAGGATAACTAGTTATAATAGTACAATAAAATATAAATATACAGTTCAGTGCATAAAATGTGACATGGTACGATGAATGTCTGCAGGAAAGCGGAATTCTTTTTGAACGTGATGTTCTTTTTTATTTTCCCATTTGCAATTTGTTACATTCATCTTAAGAAGACTTTTTGTCGACCCGCCCATAGACGCTGTTGTTCGGATGGATCTAAAGTAAGAACTCCTTTTCGTCTTTACGTCGCATATTAAATGAAACAAAATTTTGCGACATAACAATCTTCATTCCTTTCCTTGCGATATGCAATGCGTCTCTCTCTCTCTCTCTCTCTCTCTCTCTCTCTCTCTCTCTCGCTCTCTCTCTCTTCTAGATCAGTTTGATGAGCGACAGGAGCGAACGTCCGAGAACAATCTGCGTAAATACTTATGGCGATAGTCGAGATTCGCGGATGGAAATCGAGGATACCAAGTACGTGATAGACGAATTGAAGAAATCTGAGGAATCGTTACGCAGTCGTATTAGAAGTAAAGTAAGAAACAAAAAATATAATGAATAATAATAGTAATAAAAGAGACAAGAAGATATGTAGACAATATATCTACTTGTATAAACAAAATATAGACAACAAAATGTATACCTGCAATAAATCTACAATTTTTTTGTATGCTTTTTATAAAAATATATAAAAAGAGAGAGAAAGAAAGAGAGCCATTTATTGCTAAAAATCGCACATATTAAATATTTTGTTTTATTAAATTATTATTAGGAAAGGAAGAATAATTTTAATTAAGATTTATTCAATGTTATTAATACAATACATTTAATCGTAATTCATATTTTGCAACTTATTTTCCGTGTTTTTTTCTAAAAAAAAAAAAAGGAAGAATAAAATTCTCTTTTGTATGTTAATTCACGAGTTTTATATGAGAATAATCACGTGTTAGTTTTGATTACCTAGAATTAAAAACATCCCATGGACCATATTTGGGAATCCAATTTATCGTTATATACCAAAAGTAGAATGTATGAGTACACATAGGGAGATTAAAGAGATTAGAGTGCAGAGAGATTAGAACACCGGATATGTGTAAAATATAGCAAGAACATAAATGCTAAAACGCGCACCAGCGAATAGGGTAGTACGTGACCTCAAAATGGCAAATGGGGGAGGCTACGTCGACGATTGGCCCGATAAAAGCGATATTTCATTCGTGCATACGTGTAATCCGCCATTCGTCATAAATGCGACAATAAAGTAGATGTTATTTGTCATAAACTGTCGTTGGAATTTTGGAAAAGCGAAAGATCCGTCATACTTATTTGAAATCGGCGTTGCATTTTTTTTTTTATATTCAAGATGACACTTTTGGATTTGTTATCCTTTAAGGATATTAAATGTATTATTTATCGAATTAGAGATGTTGAGCAGAGAATACTGTTGTGATTTTATTCTTTCAGAGAAACAGTTCCACAAAAAAAGAATACCGTTCGCGCCATTAACAACTTAAAATAAGTAAGTTTGACGTAACTGTCACACAAACTTCAAAAATCGTCTTCGATGGTTTTGAGTTGAAGACATCTTTATATAACTATCACTAATATATTAATATTAAAATAATATTGTAGTGTATGAAATATTATAGTCAATAAATGTAATAACAATTAATCATTTATCCTATAACATTAACTCCTTTCGTCTGCAATCTACTTTTTACAAGTCTAAGTTTTCAAAGAATATTCAAGAAGAATTCAACATTACCTGTCAACTTTTCTTTCTCTCTATTACGTTATCAAATTTGTAATAAAATATTTTAAGAGAGAAAATCGGACTTCTCTTTATTTCGAAAAAATTTGTGAGTAAAATTTCCCTTGTGCTAAAAAAATCTATTATAAACGGAAGAATTAAAAATGGTATGCGTTTAATCAATATTAAATTTGGAAAAAACTATAAAACTTTGGAGTAAAACTGTAATATCCTATGTGCAATTGTACTATGTCATTATTATTATTATTGTTATTATCATTGCTTATATTATGATGATGTATCGCCAGCTTTTAATTTTAGAAGTATCAACCATAATGAAAATAATTCACATATACAAGAGTACAGCTGCAGGCTGAAAGAGCGAAGAAGAGAGAAGGCGCAGGAGCACGAGAGAAAGGAGGACATTCACGAAAGTTATGCGCATTGCGGTTGTGCCGCGAGACTCGGAGAATTTGTGACCGCTTCCGGCGGATATCTACGGTGCGGGTGGGTGTATCCCCGGGTCTAACCCATTTTTTCGTTGAGTACTATTTATGTACACCATCTGGATGTAAATATTCATGCGGGACGCGCGCGCATATTTGCCGTGGGCCGCGTTCCTAGCCGCGGCGAATCGAAATAAATGCCCGTATTGCGGAAACTGAAATTTCAACCCGCAAGATGTGCGTCCGCTATACAACTCCAACTCTCTTCAATCGGACACTTGCTGATGTTTTATTCCTGTCTTCAATACTTCAGTACAATGGAAACTGTGTTATCGTAACTCACATTTGTCTACTTTCGCGGTCGGATTTGTCGATTTTTATACTCTGCGACGAACAGTTTCCTAACAAAGCTCTGCAAAAACTGACGTGACAGAAAAATAATTTCAAAAAGGATTGATTCAGTTACTATCTGCGGAGAGATAACTTAAGATCGATCGGAATATTATCTGAAGAAAGAGAAAACTTTACAACAAGAAAAGAAAGTCTGTAAAATGTATTTGCGGTTTATATTCTTAATAAAAATAATCGAATTATTATTTTACTCACTAATTGATTATACTATAAATGTTTAATATTGTCAATTAATTATTTCTAAATTATGTTAATGATTATTAATTTAAATAATGAGTTTGACGGTGTTATAAAATCTACAATATTTAGATATTTAGGTATATTTTATGGGACCAATATAAGAGGCTTACAGATCAAAATACAAATTAATATCAATTAATGTTAAAATTAGCACTATTATTATAACAGGAATATTAATATACAAGTAAAGTAATTAAAGTAAAGTAATTAAAAATTAAATTATATTTCCATTAAATCTTAAATATATAAAAAAAAATAGTCATATTCAATTACAGAAGTATCTAATTGTTCATAAATATAAGAATACGTAAGTAGACTGATGAATTCAAGAATTAATTTAAAGTATTCAATTAAACGTCGACAATCATCATGAGATTGATCGATCTAAGAATAAAAAGGTCGGCTCACTTTCCTGCTGAGTTTTCATGTAAAATTGCGCGTATGCTCATAATGCATAACTATCCCACAAAGCCTATGCAAATGTACACACCTGCGCCGACTTCCGCGTTCTTGTGTACGGGGCAGCGCAGAGAAAGGTCGATCTTTTGCCATTGTAATTCGATAGCCTCCAGGCGCTCTTTCTCTCTGGATTAGCCGTACTCCACTGACCATAAGAGAACGGTAAATAAATGATACAGGCGAAACAATGACGAAAGAATAGAATTAGAAGAAGGATGCATCGTTTAAATTTCCATGATTAAATTCATGTTTCATGTAGATTGAATGGAAAAAAGTCGGGCAGGGAGCAAGCAAACGAGTCTTATTAAAGATCTTATCGCGCGTGAATATAGAGGTAACTCCGCTAGTAGCATTGTCTAAATGCAGAATTCAATCGATTGATCTAATCAAACTTCCTCACGTGCTACATAATAAATATTAGATTGACAAATATTTGTCTTTAAATTTTTCGAGAAACAGAAATTATTTTTTCACAAGATATAATTATAAACTTCCATAAATATTAATGAACATTCATAAAAAAAACTGAGCTGTCTGTCATAAAAAAGAACTTGTATTCTATAAATTATATTATCTTACGTAAAATTCTCGATTGTCTATTAATTGCAGGAAGCAAATATTTTAACAAAAGAAGCGAAAGTTCTGTAACGAGGCATAAAATTCACGTGTAATGTATTCTATCACAGAGATCGTTTAATATCTTTGGAACAGAAATTCGTGGAAAAATATAAGTATAAGTGTAGTTAGATCATTGCATTTGTTATAATTCACAGTCGAGTTCGTAGCCGACCATTTGAGACTTGAGAATTTCGATAATGAACTCGCGGGACCGACAGGAATTAATGGCGCGCTTCCGAGGTGTCGACGTTCAAGGTTATTCACAAGATAACGCGAAGTTTCCTTCGTACGAAAAGCAACCGTGCACATACCAAATATTTATACCTGCGATTACATGAGGAAACCCCCGAGAATAAAAGCAACTTTGGTTCTAAGAAAGCAGCAGCGGCTGCAGCTCTGCATCTCTTCTATATATGCCGGAAATAAATAAACTGACTTTCCTTCCCGTTGAAGATATCGTGGTTCTTGGCGGCTACGGATGTTGATGTTTCGTACCTTACGAGAAGCCTGAAACATGACAGGAAACCCTTGGGGCATCGCCGGTGCTCTTGGAAGTTCTATTCCTCGCGTGCGTTACTTTGTTTTAATACGGCGAAGTAATGAGATTGTTGCGAGCAGCTCGTCTGTTGTTGCCGTTACAGAGTATCTAGTGAAAATGAGGATAACAGTGTAGTGTTATATACAGCGTGACTTTGACCGCGTGAGCTCTTGCAGTACAATGAAAAGTAGAGCAGTGTCCTACCTGTAATGCGTGGTTGGAATGAATGCATTTTATGATTGTTTACGCAGAGTCCTCTCTTTCTCATTTATCTATGCGAATGTTGTAAAGCAGATATGAGCAGATATATCAATATGTATAATTAATGTATGTCAAATGTAACTACTATAAAATATAAGTTGTATTATGTAAGTTGTATTATGTATTATGTTAAATTTATGTTGTATTTATATTATATGAGTATTGTAAAAATATAAATTTCAAATATAGAGAGAAGAAAAATAAACATATCTATCAAATGTAAATTGATTGTTAAAATACAGATTAATTGAAAATACATTTACTAAATATATCACTATTTTAAATAAAAATTGTTACATATTTTTTTAATAAAAACTAAGAAGGGGGAATTTGTTATTATATAAAATTATAAATTATTATCATATATTTTTGTTGTTATAAAATTTATGAAAAGGGTTGATAAAGAATCTTTAATTTACATATTCGAATTTTTCTTAGCAAAAAATTTGTGACTAATAAATTCTATTCGCATTAAATGTGATCAAAATAAATTTAGACATGTATAGAAACGAACATATTGTTAAGAGAAATTTCGTATAGAAAATAAATAAATTATGATTTTTTCTTGTATAATAATATTGTGATAACGAAGTAAATAAACTGATATAATAACGTTCAATCGCAAATAATTTTATGTAACGACCAACATAGTCATCCCTTTTAGAGGACCTTCCCTTTCAGACGGTACGTTCCTCTGGTAAACACGTCGAAATGCATAGGAGACATTGCATTCGTCTCCGTCGTTGACGGAAGTAAGTCACGTTCGAATGATAAATACGACGAGTTTACAGAAGCGGTATGAACTGTACCATATCAATTTCGTTTGTTGAAATTTAACGTTTCAAAAAGTCAATGTTTAGATCAGTAACAGTAAATACATTTTACAATAATCTCGACAATAATTACGAAAAACGAACTGCCGCTTATTTCCTTTCTATGGACTTGCGCTCTGTTTTCTTTATTCATTTTATTACATTTGTGTAAAAATCGAACTTCTCCCTGCCGGGAATATGTTTTGCAACATTGCACAACGTTAAGATAAGATCGTACGGTTGCATCCTACGTTACCGCGCACATCCTACGTTAGTAAAGATATCGCGTTCGTATAAATAATTCTACCGCGCCGAGTTTCGCGAATAAAACTTTCCCGGGCGATTTATGTGATACATAATACGCGCGCGGCTAAAAACGTTTTCGATCGCGCCGAGAGTTCGTGCGATTGCGATGTTTTTCCGTACACGCGTCCGTACTACCATGATAAGCTGAAATTAAAGAAAACCGCACAAACCGGTTCGATTCGCGATGCAGCGAGATGCAACAGCCGCGCGCACATCTGCCGCTGAACGAATGCGCTGCATCTGAGAGCGCACAAATGGTGATTACGAGAACAAAAGGGCGAACACTGTGAATATATATCCTTCGTAGTGTGCCACCCCGGTGCGCGGCCGATCTCTTTCTTTCCTCACTTCACTCCCTTTTCCCCTTCCTCACCGCCCTTTTTCACAATTCATGATCTTTTGTCTTCCTTTCGTTGACTCTCCGAACTTTTTGCTCTTTGCCTTTCGTCTATAATTCCTATCGTTTTTAGCACTCCTCCCGTATTTTTACTTGCTGAATTTCAACGTCAATGGCTTATTGTGAACCGAATAAAAGGCGTACTCAAAATAGTCGTACAATGACGTCGCATAATGTCCGGATAATGAACGTTCGCAATGATGAAACGAAACTTTCGAATCGCATAAAATAATTACGACTGAAGCTGCACAAACGGAAGCAGTTGTGTAAAAGCTCGATGTAATTTATCTTCATAAATTAGTATGCATGACATTATTTTAATTAGAAAAATTTATTTTATACAAATTTTGTTTTGATCATCAAAATAATTCTTTTTAATTTGTAAACTAATCTGTAACAAAAAATACAAATATTAAAACTAATTAAAATAATCGAAAGAACAAATTATTATATTATAATAATATGAAAAATCTCTTTTAACTACTTCTAATCTCGGTGAAATTCTTGCCGATATTTGACCGAATAACTTCCTTTCCGAGCAGCACACTTTCTGCAGTTCCATTTTTTATTAGAATTTCTCCAGGCATTAGATATCGGTATCAAAAGTTTAAGATCGTAAATTACTGTGCTGCAGAGATTAAAGAAAAATTTTACTGGTACCGTGAGTATACACACGATTGCATCGTAAATTCAGGAGCAATTTTGCTACTTCGGCCGGTCTGCGCAGCGGTAAGTATGAAACAGCCTTGGTACGACACGATGGCGCATTGTTCTCCCCCGAGTAGCGTACGCTGAATTTCGAAACGACCGACTGCGAAACTGCGGCGAAAGTCAGACGATTTAGCGAGCTGGGCATCCGCTCGTATTCGGAATAATTCGACGCGACTGGGGAGGATTGCACACAAATCTCAGTTGCCGAAAATGGTCGCGCTCTGCCCCAAGTTATTTATCGGAGAATCGTAGATTATCGCCTGTGCGGACAGGACCATTGTGCTGGACAGAGGAATCTGCCGTGTTATTATTAACTCAGGTTTATCGTCCTTTCTCGACTGGCTTAATTTGATCTGGTTTGCGGTTTGGTAACATAATCCGAAACATGGAAAATCGCTACCTAATTGAACGGCGTTTGTATGAAGAGATAGGAAGTGTAGGTATCCACGTTAGAAATGAGAGAAAGACAAATGAGACGCTGAAAAGATTTCTCTAGAGGAAATTACAGAAAACAAATTTCAAATTCAGAATACATGTCGTAAGAAGTCTAAAAGATATCTAATGTCCGTTTTTAATGTAGATTAACTTTAACCTTAACTTGCTTTTCATTTTTTCCAAGATAAGGAGTAAGTTGAACCAAGATTAAAGTTAATCTTACATTTGTAAAATTGGTTCTTAGAACTAGAAAAAGAAGTTAGTTGAACCAAGATTAATATTACATTACATTAATAGAAATGGGATTTAAGTTAATCTTACATTGATAGAACCGGATCTAAATCGGACTTAATTAGTGTTGTGAGTCCATTGAACTCGTATCAAATTTTGTTAGTAGAAGGTTTATTAATTATACTTTAAATAAAGACTGATCAATGCAAGACTGATTATTAATTTCCTCCCATATTTTATATTATTAGTTTTGCTTACAAAATAAATAAATGAGAATCAAAAAGATACAATAAAAATATTTTCAAAATTTTAATGAGTTTTATTTTATTAGCCGAAAAATCAAGATCCAGTGAATCCACATTTGAAATAATGAATATAATATTTTTTTCACGACATTAGAGGGTAAAAGACATTTTTGCAAAAAAAAAAAAACGTTCAAAATTTGAACTTTGTTATTTGGACATTGCCGCGCTACCCATTTATTTCATTACAATTTGCCGTATCGTAATTTTATCTTTACTTGATGTATTATAATTATTTTTACTTGATACGTTCGGACTTCATTCGTGTAATGGTTGCTACATAATAATTTCATAATTCATGGTCGATAATTTTATCTCGCTGGCCTATAATCAGTCGCTCGAAAAAGATTTTATCTCAGAGCATAATAAAATATTGTCACTCACATGCTTATCGCAGCGGCGCGGCGGTAAAATAAAGCTGGTATTCACGAGACTGCTGACGACGAATGTTTTTATGTCGATGCTGATCGCGACTGAGTTACCCACTTCCGTTATCGCGCAGTTGCTCTAATCTCTATTACCATTATCCATATAACGAATCGAGAGTGTATGGTCGGCTTCCTATAACCCGTTAACGCTCGTGATCCCGGCGATGCGAGAAATTATTCAGGGATATCAGGGCGCTCTACTGAGAGGATGACGTCGTGCCATGCCGTTCCGCGACTTCTTCTGCGACTCGTAAAGATATAGAACGCATTTTGCATGTCCCAATAAATCGCGATTTGCGCCGTGTGCTTTATCCAGTTTTTCCTTGGACTTGAATCACGGTTTTTGCGCAGCACACCTAAATTACCATCTCGTGAGTAATCCAAGTAGATAAACGATAAGAAATAGCCGTTGCTTCTCATCGTTCGTCTTAGATTAACCATAAATCGATCGTTTAGATTTTCCATAAAGCCGCATTGCATTTTGCGGTTTACGCGCATGAAAAATATCGAAACTTGTAATCCTAGATTTCACATGACCAAGATGTGTAACTTAGAATGATGGTTATTTTATCAATATTAAACATAATCACGTTAGAGAAAATGTGTTTGGAAATCGTTTATGTGCACTTATGTACTTATTTACTTCTGTAGAAAAACATGACAATTAAATCATGATCGCTTACATTAAAATTGTCGGCAAAGTTGTTCGTCCATTCTGAAAGTTGTATATGACGAAATTACAAAGTTACGACTGCAATGCTTGAATTAAGAATTTCACGGAGATTACATCGTTGATATCGAAAGACATACGGCATGAAATACTAACCGCCTTCGGTTGTGTGACCGCGAGAGAGATCCCTTCACGACCGAAAAGATTTGAGCGCGTCGAAACCGGTTTGAGTAAATACACATCACTAGCATGTTCTTTCCCTATAATTTACAACGAAATTATAAAGTTATCTAGGTATTGCCCGTCTTTGCCGGACAATGAAATATCATTGAGACAAACAGGTTACACTACAATTCTTCTCTCTTTCTTTGCTACTTTCACGATCGATGTTTCAGATTTGTTTGTTATAACAATTTAAATAATTCATTATGTTAATCAATTTTACGAACCATTAAATAAAATAATCAATTAATGATTGATTAGAAAAGACAGTTTTGTTGAAATATCTAAAAATTTCTATATACATAATAGCTATATACAGATCTAAAAATAATTTTGATATTTAGACTATCTATAAAATATACTATAAAATAATTATGTAGAACACTCAAACTAGTTGCTGGAAGGTCACTTTTTGCAACATTGTTTATCATGCTTGAAATTCCTATATAATTATTTTTAGATCCATATCTATACTAAAAAAATAATGTTATACAACTGTATTATTTTAATTAAAAATTGTGTTGTCAGTGACACTGTTAATAAAACAAATGAAATTTTATTAAAACAAGAGCATGACATATTTGTTTCATGAACAATGTTATTGAAACAATAAAATTATTTTCAATTAAAACAATGCTGTTGAAATAATATTATTTTTTACAGTGTAGCTAAATTTTTAGATACTTCAACAAAATCTTTTTTCTATGTATATTTTTGCTTTAATTTTAGAAAGATGTCAATATTGAATAGTAAAATAATATAAGAAAACACATTATATATAGATATAGATGTTTCTTTAAAAATATATTTGATAAAATATCTGGTTTTTTATAAGTTCTCATTGGACAAATAAAGCATCGCTGGTTGCATTAATCGCAAATTTGAGCGTCCTCTGTTCGGCATGAAATATACGCAATGCGGTTACAAATACGCATGTATATTACAACTACGTATGCGACATGCAATGAACCGGTTAACATGTTACGAATTACGCACACGAGTTGCCATAAATAATGTTGCGTGCAAATCTTGGTGTTAAAGTGTCTAATGAGGTTGCTGTCATGAATTAAATCAAACACAGTACACCTGACAAAATGCATATAACATTAAACGCAATGTCCTAACACTCGTAAACTCAATTTTATATAACAATCTAATTATCAAAAGTTTATATATGTATACCGTTATTTTTATCTCTTTCTCTTAATTTTCAAAATTCGACATTAAATATCTTGATTGTAAAAACTGAAATTACAAAATTTTCTGAAGAAGTGAAAGTTTTCTTGGAATAATTAAAAAAAATAAAGTTTCATCATTTTATATATAAAAACTTATATTAACGATTTAAATGACTTTAATTTTAAATGACTTTGATTTTCGTCCACGAAAAATTTCTTACAAATTCTTTAAAGATACACTGTATGAATTTTTAAATTAAGTTTTAATTATGTATAATTTTATGTATAATTTGCAGCTTCATGTCTTCTAAATTACGAAAGCTAGCTGGATAAAATTACTTTATCTCGCTAAAAATAGGAAAATAGAACATGAAAAGGTCTCGAGAACGAAGGAGCAACTGGTACGATGATTCGTCCTAATGCTGGTGCCAGCGGAAACTCGTTACGATGAGAGCCAAAAGTCGTTGACGATACGACACATCCGCTGCTGACGAAGAACGATGCTACAGGAAACATCATGAAGAAACATCAGCGAACGGAAGTATCTCTCGCTTAGACATTCAGTATCCGCACAATATGGCGTCATCATTCCCAAACGACACGGCAACCCCTGATCCAGCCAGCAAAACGATATTCCACTTCTCTGTACCTGCGTAACATGCTACAACTGCTGCAACTGCTGCGATAGTTAAACTCCCGCATCCTTCTGCGAATGTAACATGTCTGCGGACAGATATGTAGGTACATCTTGACTATATATGTCTCAAGTTTGAATATGCATCCTGATAGTGTTATATTGGATAAATGTTATTAATGTTATTATGAACAATATTATTCAATTAATAACGTTAGAATATTATGTAACAAATAGATTTAGAATTAATAAAATTTCAAATAAAGTAGATTACAAATAAAACGTGTAATTTTTAGAATATACATATTATATCTAGTTTTACAAACGTATTAATATTTATTAAATAAACTTTAAATAAACTATATACATATAACATTTTTCTAACGTTTTAAAATTTTTCTTAAATAACATGTTGTTTATTTTAGTTGTTATTATTTTTATCATTATAAATTAAAATTGAAAAATAACACAAAAATTTTAATCTTTTTATGTAAATACTTTAAATATTCAGAATAATTTATGTAAAATTTCAGTGGGATTCAAAGATTAGTTACAAAGATTTAGAAGAAATAAATACTTTGTTCATTTAAATATGTGATCTAAAATGATCTGTAACATTTTCATTATTTTGAGAGTATACATTATACATTCTTAAATCTTGTTGTATAAGTTAAATGAAAAGCCTCATATGTGGTACTATATTTTTTAAAATTTAATAAAAAAAAACCTTGAAAAGGGATTAATTTGAGTAATGCGTCTCTCCTAAACGACCATTTTTCGCGCCGTGATTCCTTTCATAATTCCATCCCTTTAAGTATTTATAACGTTTTCATTACTTACTTGGAGGATATATGTAATACATATCCTTAAATCTCTTTGTATAAATTAAATAAAAAGCCTCATATGTGGTACTATATTTTCTCAAACTTAATAAAAAAAAGACCTCGAAAAGGGGTTAATTTGCATAATGCTCTCTTAAGTGGCTACTTTTCGCGTTGTGATTCCTTTCATAATTTCGTTCCTTTAATTAAACATATTCACGGAGTGTCCATTGTTAATGAACCGTGTGAAAATAAAGGGATTAAATACGAATGACCACGTGAGGAAGGCCTTGTGAGAGTTGTAACGCGCGTGTGTACCTGCCACTTTCGCGTACCGTGCATGTGCGCGAAAAGCATCGTGTACGCGCCGTGGGCTAAACCAGTCGAGTACCTTAATGAGGGAGAGATGCTCGTATTTATATACGTGCGTGTGCATCTCGGCATGGCGTGCTTGTGGTGATGATGGTAGTGGTGCGGGTACCACGCATACCGCGGGAACAGGTACGTGCCCATGTGGGCACGCGGCTAGGGCGTCCACAGAGAACCACAGGGCACCCAGCCTCGTTGCATTCTCTCATCACAACTTGAGAACTTTGCTTTTGTATCTTTGAGCTCAAACGATTCTCTGCTCTCGTCGTCGAGAATTCCAAGTTTGCTCACAATTTACACAATAAACATTGAACGACAATAAACATTAAACGTTAACGACTCTTTTATGTTTGTTAATAGGATGCTTTTATAAAAGATTTCTGTATCCTCCCCAAATTTTACTAATTGACAAATTAAAGTATAAATCGTTTAGATTTAAATTTTACGAATTTAAAAATATATAATTAAATTATACTGAAAAAGAGTAAAATTTGAGATATTTGTACTTATAATTACATGTTATAATTACATATTTTATGATAATAATAATTATAATTATTTTTAATTACTAATTGTATATATATTTGTTGACAGAACTAAATATACATAATTATTATTACTAATATTATAGTAATAATTATAATTATGGAAACATTATATATAACATGTGATTATATAACAAATAAAATTATCAAAAAAATTTTCTCTCAATGTTACGAAGATGTTAAAAAAATAAAAGAATAAAGCGTATTCGTATTAGATAATCAATGTAAGTTCTGATTAATGTCTGTTTCTATCAATGCAGATTATAATGCTTTAATACAATTCTTAAAACTAGAAAAAGATGAAGAGTATAATAAATTAAATCTATATTAAAAGTAATTTACATTAGTGGACATAAGTTTCATTCTTTTAAATCTTTGCAATATATTATTTATACTTTATAGATATCTTCTTTTAAGATATATTTTAACAATATCTCTCTGTACATATCATGCATGTATTTTTATTCGATAAATTTGTTCAGTCTCTTTTCTCTATAACGATATATATTTTGTTTCATAAAAAATTTGCTCAATGGAAAAATTATATAGCATGCGCGTTATGTATAATTATTAATCCGTGTAAAATCTGAACTTTTTGTAAGATTGGTTACGGAATTTGTATATTCGCGTACATTTCCGATTCTGTCTCTTCCATCAATGCGCACATCTTCATATGCAATATGAGTTACGAAACACGAATTCACAAAGAACACAGAAAAAAGATAGAATCTGTCATAATAAATTAATACTGCGATAACACGCATCGGATATTTCTGTTTCTCATCATTAAAATTAATTTTGAAGATTAAATTTTCAGCTGCATTGGATGTAAAAATTATTTAAATTATATTTTTAATTAATGTTTGAATTGAAAATTAATTAATTTTCTTTCATAAATCTTTGTTTTTTCGGACAAAGTCTAAATCCAGATTTACAAAATTGTCCAACTTTATAATTTAAGATTTTGTTATAGAATTTGTGTGATCTCTTTGTAACTTATATAAGGTAACTTCTATAAATTTATGCATCACATTTGCACGAAATTAGTTTGTTCTAAAATTTACAGCGTTACCTCGATACAATATATACTTTTTCGATATAACTCATTTAAACTTTCGGAAAGCTCGGAATTAAATTCCGAGGCCAATGCAAAATAATCGAATACAGTTTAAACATCTTTTGAGCAATATATTATTCATGAATCGCTAGTATTTTCATCCCTGAACCCTGTCTTATGCCGTCCCTGGTCGTTGTCCCTCGATCAAGATCCTGATCCATGGCCAGTCTTGCCGCGCCAGCGCGATCGAGAGGATCGATGCTACATAATAGTTCTGGTACATCGGTGCTCCGATTCGAGAAATCGAATGTACAGTGATTCTCAATAGAATTAACAGAGATCAATAATAAAGTGGATTCGACAGTGATGCGTATCTCCATTTGTGCTATTACTTGCTGGATGTGTCACGTAGATCCGCTGCAATCTGCCGGAGGTTCGCGAATTAATAAATTCACTACTGCGACGGAACTCGTTCATTTATCTCAAATGAATTAAACCCCTCGAGCAAATTCGTAAAATTTTTCCATTTTTCCCCATCGTATATTTTTGCGCCAAGAATCTGTCAAACGGTTCGGTGCTTACATTTTCATTCTGGCGGTGAATTTATTCAGGTATATTTTTTCAAGCATAGTGACAAAGTACACAAAGCTCTCTCTTGTCATTAATTCGAGATTAGATTAATGAGCGCCGATTATGGGCTTCCTTCTTCTTTTCACGAGATCATGGCTCGCATTGCCTTGAACGATTACTTATTACACTCGATTTAGAGTATAATTTCAATTGACCGCGTAATTCGCACGTATCTGCACGATATTCCATTAAATGTATCGCTCGAATTGACTTATCTTTATCTTCTTTCGACTTATCTCTATTTTTCTATTAAGTCATGCTACGCCATGCTTGTATGACAAGTAATTCATGTAACTTTTTTTTTTCACCTTTTTCGTTCACTTATGAAATTTTTTTATAAATGCTCATCAAATAATTTTTTATTTGTATAATTCAACATTGAAGTCCATCAAAATTCTACCGGCATAAAAAAAAAACCGCGAATGAGATCTTGAAATAATTAACAATTAATCCAAGCAAAGTTGTCAAAATGCCGAGAAGACTCTCGATATTTTTTGACGATACCTTTAAATCAAATAATTTTTTCGATTAATCTTGTATACAATAGCGAGAGAAAGGCGGACGTTGAATGGCGCGCGGCATTTTTTATTAGTCGCCCGTTAATATGTTAATTCAATTTATCTCGCGGCATGCAACGCGTCCCATTTGTCTCTGTCTATCGCTCGATGTTTACATCCGTGTTCATTTCCCTCAACATTCCCTCGTTCTTCCGCCGTGCATTACTTTTTCCGCGGCTTTTCCCGCTCGCGAAATTGCATCCTCGCATATATCAGCGCAGTTGTCACGACTTTCCGACTTTCCTGATTTTTTCAGAACGATAATTATTATCTCTTAGATATTTCGAGCCCCGAAATTGTGTTGACGGTCAGCTTTGAAAGTCTAAATGTTTGGAAGCTCGAATTATTTCGTGGATTTATATAATGGATGTAGTATAATAATCTTATGATCTGTTAGTATGCTTCGTTAAGACGAGGATTGAATCATGCTAGAACTGGAGCATCCCTGCATTATCCTTGCATAGTCATAATTTATGACAGATTCGCGAATATTAAAGCAGACAAGTTCGAGCTTGTTACTAGTTTCTTAAGGACTCTCCTTGAGCTGTCGTTTAATCTCTATGTTATTAACGTAAATTCCTCGCAAATTATGCCGAACTTTCCGTCTCGAAGTTTAAACTAAACGTGTCAACTTGCTTGTCCTGAAACTAATAATAACATTAAGTTACGTGCGTGTGCAAAATAATTAAATTATAAGCAATTATCAAAACAATACAAGTTATAAAATTGAAACCTCCACAAATTTTCTAAGAGATCTATGTTTGACACAACGATTATCCTTGATTTATAGTGGCGTACGTTTGTGATGTACGTTTTAACATTGCACAGATATCGAGATCGCATATATTCTCTCCATTCTGGTAATAGTGCATAATTTTATGTGATAGTGGTGGTATACGTGTTAGTGCTGGATCCTCTTTTGAAGTGCTACACAAGCGGCCGCAATTACCTTCTCGCGGTACGCGACGTCGCTGCCAGTTCGCCTCGCGTGGATCGCGGATGAAAGGATGCGATTAACGTGGCGATTTGCCGTTACGGGACTGTGAAATTCGTGGAACGAGACATAGCTTAGTCGCAGTGGTAATTTCGCGATGTTCTTCTTACGCGATATCGGAACGGTGCAAAAATAGAGAAGGCTATCGATCCTTCGTCGTGTTCGTGAAATCGGGACTATCACCGACTCGGTGTCACGAAGCAATCAGTGTACCGCGAAGTGTACCATTCCTCTAAATTGCGGTGCTCTCTCTACACGATAACGGCACTTGACTTCCTGCGACATACCAGTCTGCAAAAAATCTCGACGGAAACGTACAATTATGTCCGCGGTCTAATTGGGAACAATGCTATTGTGTGCGATTGGAGAGAAAGTTTAGAAGCTTTAAGACAGCCTTACCGCAATAAATGTTATTGCGTACTTGCGGCGCGCATCCTCGGACATTTTTCCATACGTGAAATGAAACATCTTGAAATAATGATGTAACGATAGTTATTTCTGCCTCCATTGTGATTAGTGTAACAGTTTGATTCGCAACCGAAAAAGACTCTTCACATTTTGAGATCCATGTTTCACGCGTGGAATTTTGGAAAATTCGTTAACAATTTTTCGCACAGTCAGGGATCTCTTGATATATATCGGCGACGAGTTTACTGCAATTTTCACGTGGACACGGGCTATGAGTATCGGTTTGGCTCGCGATACAATGTTACCTTCTACGGTGAATTTCGTGGTACTTCAAATGGCAGTTTCCGCCGCGGAGTAATAGTTTCGCAGCTTGCCATAGCTATGGATTGTTTCTGCTCCGCTGGTGCGGCGCGTTTCGCTAATTTGCTTCGATAATGCTCGTTGACAGAACTCGCTACAAAACCGAAATTGGATTCCTAAATTTAAGACCGGTCGACCAATTCCAACGGCGGTAAACAACGTCCCTTGTTCCAAGTTGCAACCGAGTGGTATTGTGTGATGGATATTGTAAAAGTGTATTCAATGTAAAGCAATGATTATTGAATATTGCTAAGCTTCTTAGTGTAGTTGAAGATATTTTTGAAAATTGAAGACAAAAATAAATTTCTTGTCAAGATAATGGCCATTTATTAGAAAAAAACTGTTATTCTATTTATATTTCTGATTGCAGTAACTATTAATGAGTCATCGAGTCTGCACCTAAAGAAAATTAGTGTAAAGTTTCGCTAAAAATTATCCTTTCGGTTTATTAATCATTGGCAAGACGAAAACACGGAATTCCACCTTTCCACCTCTCATGCTGCATTGCGTGAGCAAGCAACGATGTCAAGGGCTTCTCTTCCACGAACCTCTTTTTCGGGAATTCATCGGTCGCGCGTAAATCTACCGTGCAATCTCGAACGGCAATAATCTGAGTCTTCGAGGAAACTGGAGCCGCGGGAAACTGCACGGCCGTGTACGAGAGCAGCCGACATCGACGTCGAAGGACACCGCGAGAGAAGTTATCCTTTGCGTGGCGAATCGCGTTACAACGCTCCGCAGGTTGGGAACGGAGGTACCTTGGAAGAAATGCATCGAGTGCAACTCGGAGAGGCGCGCTCGTGACTCGAAGAACTTGGATGGTCGGAAGGGAATTCAAGAAGTTTCGTCGCGCGCGTCAAGGTAATCCATATACGGAGCGCGGCGAGCAATAATGCAACTTGATGATATGCAACTGTTGGAGCGAATCCGCGACGTGGTGTTGCGGCGGGCGAAAGAGAATTAGAGATTGCAAAATCGATGCAATCGACAACTGGTACCGTCGATGTTGCGCGGCATTGACTGGCGAAGTGATGTTTCTCGGTTAATGTCGGTCGCCCGACACGGAATTGCACCGCGTCGATTACGCTGCGTGACCTGAAATCGTCCGGATACCATGGTAGCTTATTGAGGATAATATAACGGCTCCTTTCCACAGACGGGATATATGTAAGGTGTGTTTCTAAGAAATAAATGCGCACTTTCCAAATATGTATTAAAATATGTATTAAATTTTAAAAGACACCGCACTAATATGGAAAATTGGATTTCGGTAAAATGAATTTTCACATATAATGTACCTGAAAATATGGTGAAAAATAAAAAATATTATAGACAAACCTCAATAATGAATAATTTTTTAGGTGTGGTGTAAAACTTATATTCACAGAAGAGCATTTTTGATACATTGTAACTATCCTATAATGACATCTTTTATTTATCACATTATACATGAAAGCTGCATAGATATGCGAAAATCAACTCATTTCACCGGGACTTTAATTCTTTGAATATTAAGCATTAATAATTTACGGTATAATTATTATTATTACTCTCTTTTTCTCTCTCTCCAACATATAGTACACATATAAATTCTTCTATTATTTTTCTACTTTTTATAAACCGATTCACGTAGAGTTATAGAAAAAATTTTACTCTCTCCAGTTCGAGAGAAAACTATAACATATATATAATATATATTAAAGTTGTGTGTATTTATATATATTTTTTGAAATACAGAAATGTATGGTCAGATATTTATTCAGTATACACTTTATTTTGAATACACTGAGTGACTACTGAGCGGGTTTGGAGCTCAATGTATATACAACCTAGCGAGTTGCATTAACTTTAGGAATAGAATCGGCTTCGCGGTTAGTAGTCAGAAACTGCGGAGGATTGGAGGAGGAGGAAGAGAACATTTAATCGTCCCGTTAAGGAAAGTGCAATAGTATGTAGGAGGTGTTTATTTCAGTAATCAAAGCTTATGCACGTGATGATGTAACAATAAAGTAATAAATCTTCTTTCCTCTAATAGTATCCGAAGATTGATGTGTTCATTCGAAACCGTTATTTAATTTATGACAACTACGAGAGCAAAGAATCATTTTTTATAATTGACATCGTAAGATAATGTAACATTGAACAATAAAAAAATTAATAAGTTATACAAAATAATAAAGATGTAAAATAATAAAAATGTAAAATAATTCGATCATTTTTTATGATTTCATTAAAAATTATATTATTATTTTAATATTTGATATAATTTTATGCATCCAATTTCTTCCCCTGTGTATGTACGATATTCATTTTACTGTTCGGATATTCCATATCATTGCAATATCACGTAACAAGCCAAAAATAAAAGCATCTGTAGCTTCTGTTACAGTATAACAAAGATATAAATGGTAATTTTGCATTAATGAGTTAAATCCCTCGGAAGAGGGATATAATTTGAAGTGAACGTAATGATCATGCTTGCAATAAATATGTACTTACGCATACATACAGTAGACAAAACACGTTTATGTACGTATCCATATTGTGCGATAAAAAGCGTATCACTCGCGTTGAGCGATTCATGCGCGTCGTACTATTATCAGCATGAATGAGTCTCACAACACGAGTGTGACGCATTCATTACTATTAGTGTGCGTTATCTACGTGTGAATGCACTTGCTGCCGATCGTCCGTTTGTCTCAAAGAGAGAAGAGGGGGGAGAGGGGGAGAGAACGACCGAGGCAAGGAGTGGTCTGTAACGAGCATATCCGGTTCCAAACCGAGTTCAAAGACATTCTTCCAATCCGATGCGAAGAATTAAACGTCATCTCTCGTTCTTGCGTTTTAGTATCTCAGTTTGGCTTCAACATTCTGTCGATGATCGATACACTTGTGTCCAATCTGTATCAGGGGACGATAACATCTTTACGTCGTATTTACTTCATAAGGCTATTCTTTTTAACTAAAATTCTTACACGATTCATCTTTCTTCACGTTGGAGAAAAAGAAAAAAGATGAACCGTGCAAGAAGTTCAGTTCAAAAAGAACAAGCTTATTATATCACTAAATTATTTAAGACCGGTATCCATAGTCGGTTCTTATATTTAAATTTATTTGAAGTATAGTCTTAATTACGATAATAATAAATCACTCACAGAATCACTAGCATTTTGACATTATTTAAAATGGTCACAAAATAAAATAAGAAAGAACTTAGTACATTGAAAAAAAGTTTACTAAAAAATTTATTAAATACATACTTTTTGAATAATATTAAGTAAATATTTATTTACAATAAATAAATATCTATTCCATACAATAATGATAATTAAATCAAATTAATAATTTTTGTATTAAATAAATATATGTTTAAGCAAACATTTAGTAAATGTTTATTTAAAATTATTTAAACAATAATATTTTAAAATCTAGTATTTTTTAGTGTAAATACCGGCCCATTTATTTAAAAATTAATTTAATGAAAAAATTCAGCACACGTTTATTTATTTATAAATTACATCATTTAGTATTCTGAACAATTAACCTTCTTTTGTTGTGTTAAATAATTAAAATGGTTCAACAATTTTGTTAAAACACGGCAATAAAAAGAATTTGCCGCTCGGAAAGAGAAACAACATAAAAAATTAAAAAACGCGCGTATCGAAGCACTATAAATTCCATTTTCACACGTAATAATAATATGCGAACGTAAATTAGCTGCGTGAAAAAGAGAGCAAGATAACGTTTGGCTTTGCAGTGTCTCGAGCGGCTCATGACATTTGTTTGTTCGTGTGATTTGTTTGTCGAAAAAAGCGAGTCTCTTCTGGCAGATCTCGTATGGTCGTACGTCGTGGGGATAGAAGAAAAAATAACAGAGAGAGTAAGGCGAGAACAAAAGAATGGAGGAACCGGGCTTCGGGGGCCGCATGTGCAACCCAGAGCGAAGGGACCTACGCGGAGAATGTTAAAACGAGCAAAAAGGTTGCAAAGTACTTCTTGGAGCCGTAAGAGACAACTCTGTCAGAAATCAAAACTTTTTATAGAAAGATTATAAAGTGTGTAGAAATATAATGCATATATGTATTTTTGCATTATTATAAAATATAGTTATATTATAAATATAGTTTTA
>NW_017259185.1:3050083-3070187 GCF_001594045.1 Atta colombica
AACGATCATAATATTATTTTATATTCCCATAATAATTATTTTAGATCACTGTATTTACGTACACAATACTTTCACACATAATTTTTAAATAAATTTTAATCCACAAAGAATTTTGTTGATTTATTTAAACTAGATTATTAATTATTATATTTCTATGCATAAAAAAATGAAATTGTCTACTTCTTTACATGAATAGAAACAGCAGAGTCATTTGAAAAATTTGAGTGCGTAGGCCCCACGTAGCTGCGGTCGGGTTATCCACCCTGAAGGCAACTCTGTCAAAGACGTGAATAGCCCAACGGTTTAGACTTTAGAAAAAGAGAAGAGGCGAGAGAGGATTGTGAAAGAGGACCGCAACGTTTTCAGAGACCATTCGCCGGAAGGGATCGGTATATACTACCTAAAAGAATAGTTAGCAAAGACGCTGGCGGTCGGATAAAATCAATATATCGTTGTCAGAGAAATTATATCTAGAAGAAAGAAATATGTGAGTAATTCGGCTCTCTTGAGCAACCAAGAATCATATTCAACAGTGTAATCTTGTCAGTATAAGCCTCATAGATCTGATTTTTGAGTCCGATAAAAAATTAATAACTTTTTTAACGTGACATTACTTCAGTAGAATTCTATGTTAGATTACGTGTTAAAATATGAAAAGGAACTTTATAAAAAATTTATGTTAGATTGTGTATAAAATATGCAAACAAACTTCACAGTAGAGCAAACTGTAAAGTCACTTTACGAACATTTATATTTTTATATCGTAACCAAAGGTAGACGATGGACGACTGATTGTTCTATTTTTAAAAAATAGAAAAACTCAAACTGAAGCAGTCTCGAGCTTGATTTATTTTGTTGCCTGAGGCGCGTACTCGTATTATTTAATTTGAAAATAATGTCGTGCATAATGATGACATGTGCGATATTAAAATCGACCATCGGCGAACGCCTGAGGGATACAAAACGTGCGCATAATAGTTCGTAATACATACGAACGGTAGACACACAACGAACGGCAAATCTGAATTATGAGCGATACGAGATACGCGATTGGAAATATCGCACGACAAGTACTCATCGGGATGATAAACGAACGGCGATGAAGTAGAGTCCAAAGCGAAGATCTTCCCGCACGTTTAAAAAGTCTCAGTCTGACCACCACACTATATCGACCAGATAATACGGGATCATTAATCTTCCTAAAGGATTGGTGCTCACCTACATATCGCCAGATAATGTTGCTGCTCGACGGCGCTTAATCACGTACGCATACATGCGCGCACGTATGCTAAACGCGCACAGAGTACCCGATCCTCGATAAGATTGCTCTCGTGTGCTATGAGACGTGCGGTATATGTTTTATTACGGCGCTACCGCAGGAAACGACCATGTCTTCCGGCCTTTACACGAGAAGTATTATCGGTTGAACGAAGTAATTGACAAAACACCCGCGATTACGATTGAGTACCCTGAAAGCTGATTTCCGCGCATGTAAGTGTCACCGTCCGCATGATTATTCCTTCTTAATATGTTGCCATTTGTTGTATTACGTTTTATTTTAAGAAACAAACAACAAAGATCGATCAGAATAATATGAATATTTGAACAAAATAAAATATGAAATTTTCATAAGAAAATGTGAAATATCAAATAAATATTTCCTCTTTTGCATATAAAACGTTTTTATTTGCTGCACTAAATTTTATTTTGAGAGAAAAATAAAAATCGATAATCGATATCAATATTTCAATAGAATAAACTATAAAATTTTCATCAGAGTATTCAAGTAAATTAGTTTCTCTTACAATAATTTAACGCTATATTTAGATGTTTAACAATGAATGCATGTTAATGTACGTTAAATATTGATAAAGTAACATGTTGATAAAGTACTCGATTGAACTGCAATAACTTGTCGTGTTTAAATAATTTTCTCATTTTATCTTATTTTCAATGTTTTTAGAATAAATATTATAGAAAATATAACATGAAAATGAATTTTTGTTTTATACAAACATTCTACAATGTATATTTTATCATTATGATACTTAATAATTTCATTTTTCTTTATTTTCATTATTGACCATTATGCTTTCCTGTAATTATTATGAGAGTACTCCTAACAAAATTTTCACAGATAATCTTTCACAGATATTTTTTGGGACCAATAGTGATCATAATATACAATCGATTAATTGAACAAATTTCTATTAATTAAAAAGAGATTTTTAATTTTTATATTGAGATTAATGATAAGAAAATTTTATATGTATTTTTGTATCCGTTCTCTCTCTCTCTCTCTTTCTATTACTTTCTCTTTTTCGGTATATATTATTATTTTCAAGAACTTTTAATGAAAATTACATTAAAAGAAAGATAAGTTACCGCATAGTACTGTGATTCTTCATATTAGATTCAAATCCAAGCAGAGGATTTAAAGAAGACAAGAAAGATAAAAGTGTTAATATTTTAAAATAATATTAAAATTAAAAAATTTCTTAAATAATATAAATTTAAAAATAATAATTTTTTAAATAGTAATTATAATAATATTATTATAGTAATAATAATATTAAAATTGTTTATACTTGATTCTGCTGTTATATATTTTTCATTATAACATAGAATATTATATGTATATGTATATGTGTACATTTGCACTCAAACAAAATTTCATGTTTTATTTTTAATTAATTTCTTTTGAGTTTTTCACACAAAATTATATAATAGAAGAAATTTGAAGCACCAGCCAACATAAATAATCCAGATGATCCGTAGCCAACCTTAGATGGACAAGATCAAAGATCTCATTACTTGATTAATTGAAAGGTTAAAAGGTTTAAATAGCGTGTACAGTACCTCGCGCTCAGCTAACGAGTCAGTTCCCGAAGTATGTATTTGCTTTTCGCAATCGTAAGTCGATTACCATCCCTCGTTTTTACGCAACCGTGCCATGGTCGTTAAGCCCACGCGATCATTTTTGCATTCCATTGTCGTCTCACCGCGATTCTAATACGCTGCAATTCATTCGGGAATGTCAATCGATGAATTATGTATATGTGCGGCACCGATTTGCCGTGAACATCTCGCAGTTCTTAGTAGAATATATTGCTTTTTGCAAATAGTGAGAACAAATCTGCAAAGGCATTTTGCGAAATAGAACTTTCTGAGATTATAGCTGTAATGTATGTATATATATATATTATTACTGCATACAGAATACAATGTATATTCCGTACATATTTTACGAGTATTCTCGATAAATTTTTAATTTCTTTATCAGATTGTCATGAACCAAATTGTACGTATGTCATATATTATATATGTTATACATACATATATTACAAAAATAAAACATAAATAATATACATATATTTACGATTAAAAATGATAAAATGATAATGTTCCTGTTTAAACATATCTGGAAAATTATGTATTTCAAGATGTAATAGAAAATGTTACGTGTTATATTTTCCTTCTGACATCTTGTAATATCTTGCTTCTAACTGGTGTAAATTGCAAGGAATAACATTGCGCAACGGCGAATATTAAGGACTTGCTAACGAGACCATATCATGAACTGAATCACGAGTGTCCATAACGATAAATCGCGATAATCACTGCAGATCGTAGTCACCTTCGTACATCGCGTGTTAGTGCGCGCGTAGAAGATTCGGGTCAGTGCATTCGCGGAAACACCTGAATTTTCCAGTACCGTTAATTACGTTAATTAGCACACCTATGGCTTGCATTCCTGGGATACACACAGTAAATATTTTTATCAGGAAACGGATATTATCAAGCGTGTAAACACAATCTTTACTCTCATTTACATATTACGCAATGACGTAATTAAAGCTTTTAATAAAAACATTTTTCAGAAAGGAATTTATTCTGATATATCTTTTTCTACCTTGATTATCTGCACTTCTATTTTTTTCTCAGTTTGTTTTGACAGCCATTCTTTCGTTGTATATTTCATAACACGAAAAGCATAAATCTATTACAATTATAAAACATTATTTTTCATGAATTTGATAAAGTTATAGAGAAATTTATTCTTATGTGAAATTTTTGTAAATTAGATAACACACGCGAATACAAACGAATCAAATTAAATGAAATTAATCAAATCATTTTAGCCAAACGAACAAAGACTTGTAATTCTGCCGAATTTTAAGGTCAATTTGAGGCCGTTACAATGTCACGCATGATTCACGCATGTTTCGTTACGACGTGGTGGGTTACGAGTTATCTGCGATCTAAAAGTAGAATTCCAGCCAGGAGACTTCAAAGCCTGTGCTTGTGTGGGAATCATTAGAGTGCCAGAAGAGCTCGCAATAATACAGCAGCGAAGCCGCGACAGTTTAATTCAATTTACGCCGCTTGCGCATGATCTTACAGTCTCATATGAATTGCATCTACCCTCCCCGTGACAATGTTCGCGATTCTAAGCGATTCTCGTTTAATATTTAACGCTTTGTTCAGCGTTCGCTGATTTTAACGCATTGCTAAATTATATCGACGATGGCTATTGCGCAATGGATTGTAATTAAATGGAATAAAATCCACCATTCCCTTTTTATGCCGCTCGTGAATATTATCGGATTACATAGCTGTCTCATACTCTTATCGTGTATCGTTTTATAAATATTTATCGCCAGGTCGATTTTTATTTTTGTCGAGCGATACATCATCGCTGAAAACCGATTGTTTGCCGAAAATACGCAATTTGCAATTAATCCAGTTGATGAGTAGTGCGATAAGTAGCACGAATTTTCGTATTTTCACCTCATTAATCACGATTTTGTTCGATTTGTATTCGAGACTATTTTGCTGTATACATATATAATCTCTCAACTGAACAGGTTTTCACGAATTACATCTTGTTAATTATATACAAATACATTATCGACATGTAATTTCAGAAGAGAAATATATCATTGGTAATCGACATAAAAACACAGTTATACACAAAGAGAATGTTTTTCAAATTGATTTGTATTTCACGGAAAACATATATAAAGCGGAATAAAAACATCTAAAACTTGTTTATTAAAGAATTTTTCTAAACTTATCTGAACTAATTTGTACTGTCGCTATATTTTGTATTAATATTTTAGTTCTTCTAATATTTTAGTTATATAATGTTAGTTTAGTCTTTAAATTATGAAATACAATTAATTAATATATTTGTAGATATATAAAATGATTCATTTAAATTATCTATTTCAATTTCTTTTTTATAAATTTTATAATATATATAAAAATTCTTTAAAAGAAGAAAATTATTTCGGTCGAGCTAAGGAAGATATTAATATAGATAAGTATTTTAGATACATTACCATATTTTATAAATTCAATTTTGCATGAAATATTATAAGTTTGAAATAAATGTTTATATGCTTTAACAAAGAAAATACTATTTTCATTACTTAAAAGTTTCCTTAGACGCATTGATGATATTTTCTTAATAATGTAACAAGGCACTATATAAACTTATAAGCTCACTTTACGAAGAAATAATGTTGTTTCGCACTGTTTCTCTCTCTCTCTCTCTCGCTCGCTCTCTCTCTCTCTCTCTCTCTCTCTCTCTCTCTCTCTCTCTGTTGGTATATTAAATTCCGTTAATCTCTTGAGTTTCTTAAGGATTCCACGCACGACTTCCTCAGGGCGAACACATTATAATATTTAATGTCCTCGAGCTCAGGAACCGAATTAATTCAAACCGGATACCGGTCAGCTACCGGAAATTCCATGAACGATAAAACGTGCCTCCAATGTTGGCAAACGATGGCGGCGTCGGATCGCTGCAATCGTTACGGAAGCGCGCCTTCTGCTATTTATCGCAGATTTCTAAAACGTGATTGAGTTCGAAATAACGAATTTTGCCGAGGGGAATTTTAATCTTAAACTTAACACTATCTCGTAAGATAATCCTGATTCTCATAGTTCAAACTGATACTTTTTTTATTTGCAGAATTAAATGTTGTTAAATCTTTGGTAGAAATTTCACAAATTTTTTTAACAATTACTCAAAGGAATTATATTAACCCTGTTTAATAAATGAGAAGTGAAACTACTTAGGACTCTAATCAAGATGTAATGCTCTGCGTATAAAAGATGCGCAAAATCTGAATACTTTTTACTGAACAAAAATAGGACAATAAATGGACTATGCAGTACTTTAATTAATGAATCTACTTAATAGTAAAAAATAACTAGTCAGATGTCCACGCAAAGTTTTATTAGAAAAAATTTCACTGAATAAAATTCTATCAAGTTCTTATCCATTTTCTACACAGTTACAATTATACAATGAGAATATAGTAATACTAGACAATAATAGGATAGGTATCTAAAAAAATTGCATACATTTCTGTTACAGATTTTTTCCAGAAATTTTTCAGACATTTTTTTTCAAAATTTGCGGAAATCATTTCATCTTTGTCATTCAATTATTGTGACTTTGTTGACTCACTGATAAAACAATAGTCTGTGTCCGTAAATTAAAATGACGTAAATTATAATGCGCATATAGAGTTCAAGCGGAAATGCAACCACGGCGGTATCATTTAGCGGCACACGCACGTAAATTTCGTGCAGGTTGAAAAATTAATGAGGAGAACGTTCTTCGCTTCATGTCACGCATCTGCGAGTTTGAGACTTTATTACGTTGAATTTGCGGGAATAGTTCCTGCATGAATATTTCTAGTGGATAATTTTTAATACTTGTATGCAAGCAATCGTGGAAGAGCAGTTTCTAAAATTTTACGTAGTTAATTTCGTTATCAAAGCGTTATCTGTGATAAAATTAGTTGACAAATTGTGTTAGTTTTCTCCATTCTCTGTGTAGCTAAAATAACCGTGCATTTAAATAACGTTTAAATATGTGTTTTCTTACATTGAGAAAAATAACTATTAAATTTCTAATAAACATTTCTTCGAATAGTCCTAAGCAGAAAGATTTACGATAAATAAATATTTAGATAAATAAAAAAAAATATTAAAAAATGATAAATGAAAAAATAGTTAAATCAAGCTAATGATTCTTGTAATAAATATGTTTACATTTAGTAAATATTTCGCTAAGGACTAATCAAAGAAATATTTATTAAAATTTAATTAGTAAGTAAATTTTTTTCTTGGTATATCTAGTTGTCTATTTAGAAAATGTAGATTTTTCATGTTAAATCATTATTCCAAAACAAATTAATAATATATGTGATGCTAGGAAAAATTATTTGACAAGCAAAAATTGTCTGTAAAGTACTTTTAAATTTCCTTTCACAATATTAAAATTCTAAACCGGAAAAATATTTATTCTGATTCATATAATCAGAATTCGTTTTTTTTTTTATACTTCTTGTTGGTACAATTAGAATTTTCTCAATTTTCTCAATTAGATTTTTCTCAGTGTATCAACTAATTTTATAAAGACTCAAATTTATAAAACAGCTATTAATTATTTTCTCTTTTTTTTCTCAAACATTTTTACCAAAATTTATATATTTAAATATTTTCATTTCAGGATCTCTTCGAGTCATCAATATTCGTTCCTATTCTTTTTGAGAAGCTACTACTAAAATGCCGTTTTGCGATAGAAGATGAACGATGAGATAATTTCAAAATTCAATGTCGGCAGCAACATTCCTTTGGCCGATGAGGATGCGATCAATGTGGACGGCGACGCTTGTTGTCTGGTCACTTCATGGATCACGTCGAAAGGGTTGACGAACGCCAAGGAGGACACATGTTCACGGAACGTGCAGAGCTTCATGACCTTCCGGGCTTCCGGTTTATCGGCAATTGCTAGGCGGGACTTGCCGATGTCTGACGACGGCAAGATGCTCAATCATCGGCGGGAGTCGTCTCAGCAACGTTACGCGCGTCAATCGTCCGCTTCGAAGACGGACCAAAGCGAAGAGATTGAAGGTACTTCGTCGCACTTCGAAAATGCGGTGATAAAATATCAGAAGTCGAAACTACGTCCCAAGCGACAGATCAGCCGAGAGCGTCAGCAGCAGCAGCAGCAACAGAGCAATTATTCGAGCAGCGACGAGAGTGTCACGAGAAACAAGTCGAAGAGCATCAGTTCGATTGACACTCAATCGGTGAATAATATTCTGGATGAATACGAGGATCTAGACTATCGTAGATCATCGGACCTCAGTGATGTTGGTAATATCAGCGTGACGAATTTTGAGGCAATAATGATGAATCAGCAGAAACGGCAGCAAGTAAAGTCGAAGCAAGTAAAGTCCAGTGCAAAGATTCAAACTAAATCTATTCCGACGAGGGAAAAAACTCAAGCGGTACTAAAGGTGAATCAGCAAACTCAAGTAAGACAGCGTTCACGGGATAGACAGAAGGACTTTAATAAAGGACATCAACAAGATATCTGTTATGTTTCGCCGCCAGTTACAATGGACACAATCGAAAATAGTCGTTCGAAGATGCCTGAGATCTTACTTCGCAAAGGAGAAGTCCAGAAAAGGGTAGACGAATGGTTGAATCAAGCGCATAGCCAAAACTTCCCGGCAACTCCTCGTGAAAAACCTTTGACTAGATCCAATAGTAGCGCCGAAAAGAATCAGCGAAGATATCGTGGTCAAGATTCGCGATCTCGAACATCGACCGACGAAGCGACGGACAGATTGAATGGAGGAACCTCGTCGAGTTATGACGACCTGACTCGCGTGAATCGCAGGTTGGAACGCGTCAGGCCGGAGAAGGTGAACGTCGGAGTGAATACCAGTAAAGGCACGTACAAAGAGTATTTAGCGGTGAGGAGTAAGCAGCAGGATTATGGTTTCAGTGCTCAATCGAATATAGCATCATCGAAATCTGGTGATTCCAATCCAGCCTCCAGGATCCCTCAGAGAGGACTCCTTGGTTCGAGTTTCAAGTCCAGGCGTGTCGAAGCGAATCTTGAAGAAAAACCTGCAGCATCGAGTAGGATTATGAATTTGACGAAGGCGATAAGTGAATCTGATCATAATAGGACAACTATTAACAGCAATTCGAAGATAATCGAGATGTCTATCGGTACGACGTCGATGGCCACAGCAACGACAACGACATCAATTATTTCCTACAGAAGGCCGTCCTTGAAGCGTTCTGGAAACGGAATGGATGAAAACTGTGCAGCGGCTGCTGCGCACTCGCTTGCTAAGGAGGAGATGGACCCGTCGTGCGAGCCGGGCCCCACGAAGGGCCTACCATTGCTTGGAGGCAGCTTTAGTGACCAAGGCGAACCGATCTCACCAAATAAGGACGGAGAAAGTAGGCGGCCGGCTGCTACGGCAAGCAGGCTGACGCCGCAACCCGGCGCTGCCGATAAAACTGTCGAGGCGACTTGTAGATCGACGGAAGTGTCGGCGAGATGCGCTGCAAACTATTCACGAGGTAGCTCGAGGATCGCTTCGTCGGCGGAATCTGACCGCGTCGTGATCGAATCGCCGCGACGCCGACTTCAGTTTTGCAGCGACGTCCGAAGAGAGCCTAGATCGATTGATCAATCGCGACACGAACAACCGATTTATGGCTCAGCTGTTAGTGCTCGTGTTAGAGCTCTTCAAGGTCAAGTGGAGTCACGTACTCCGCGAAACAGGTGTCAACAGGTCGCAGGAGCATCGATGGAGACTAAAAGACCATTGATCTTACCGCGTAAGGATCTTGGTGTATCTTCACAAGATGCAGGATCACAAGATCAAGCGAATATGTCAATTAGCACACCTTCATCCAGTTTCAAGCCAAACAATCGAGTTTACACCACGATCAATGATTCACAGCCGAATGAGCAGAATGCTGGAAGATCCAAGATTGCTGTCTGTGAAAACGTTCCGTCCATCAGAATCATGCGTTATGCTTCTCCCGATCACGTGGAGAGGATTTATGAACGTAGCCTGCAACCACAAGTAATCCACGCAGATGACTTTGAATCAATTCTTCGACCTTCTCTGCAAACATCACCTTATGGTGAAAAAGTCGGCATTTCTAAAGATCGAGAATCAACTGTCAAAGAAATGTCATTGACGCTCAAGGACGAGACGTTCGACAAAACTGGCGAATTACGACACGAACATCTAGAAACAATTGAGGAAGACGATCGAAAGAGCGAAAACTTAGTCTGTAGGTACCCGGAAATCGGATTGAAGCAGTGTCTAAAGATGCAGAAGAGTTTACCAAACGGCAAATCGAAAGAATCGGATAAGAGAAAGGAAAATCCAATTTATGTTAAGTGGAATCCAGAGCAGCAGGTTGTTTTTAATGAATCCATGAGAACTTTTGCCACTTTCCAATCGGGATCATCTTGTCAGGATGACGTTAAATCAAATATCAGGTCTCAATCTCCAGAGATGAAAGAATCCAGAGGTCAGGAAGAGATTAGACAAGATCCAGACGAGTCGATAATCCTCCAAGATCTCGTGGGCGTTTACGAGGACGCTTCGCGAGAAGATCAAAACCAACTGACGATTCATTCGCGAGAGAATAGCAATTTGTCAACCGCTACAATTCCTGTCGAGGAACTAGAGAGTCAGAAAGACTCGAGAAAGGCTGAGGAAGAACTTTCTCGAAATAAACTTCAGTTCGATGAAAAGTTGCAAGAATGTGTAGTTGAAGAAATGACAAAAAATAATGACGAACGTGGTGCAGTGGTCAACGAAGTTCTCGTTAAGAACCTACAATTTGAACAAGATCTGCCGGAAAATTCCGTCGAGCAAACGAAACCGGATCATATGATACAGCAGGTGAATTTTCACAATATCTTGTGCGACGATTATGAAAACGAGAAGTTGAAGAATAAGAAGATGTATATGACAAAGGAAGAAATGGAACATCAAAGGCTTATAGACATGTTGAAGAAAGGAAACTTCGAGACGCTGAAGACGGTGAGTGACACTATAATTTTTTTATATTAGGCTAGTAAATTACGATTTTCGATAGATTTCAAAGTTCGATTAGATCTCGCTATAAAAAAAATATGAATCTGATATAATGTGAATAAAACAATCTCTTTGATGAACCATCAACGAAATAAGTAAATGCTAATTTATCAATTGATGATTTATTCAACGGTATGTTATATATTACCTTGATGTTAATAAATATCAGTATTAATAACAGAGAATGCTATGAGTTAATTAATTTCCAGCATTTAAGGAAATTGTTAACAATTATAATTTATTTATATATATTGTTCTTCCTTTTCTTCTTCAATTCTGGAAAAGATATTTTCTTTAAATAGAAATATCTCAATCAAAAATTTGAAAAGACATAACACAAACACACTGTATTAAACTTGAAAAAAAATATAAAGTAAAAATATAAAAAAATATAAAGTAAAAATATTTTTAAAAATATTTAAAAAAATATTTTTTATCAATATGTATGTATATATATTATTAAAATAGTAATATTTATTTAATACATCTTAAAATAATTGATAAAATATTTTATAAGTTTATTATTTCATTAACTGTCACCTCTTAAATCGTCGTGTAATTCGACTTAACAAATTAACTGTGTGATATGACTGACACTTACCCATTTTAAAGATTCACATTGGTCGGAAAAAAGCGAGATTGTCCGCGGTCGAAATTCAATCTCGGTGAATTGACACACGATGCATTGGTATCGTATTGATTGTTTTCGCTGCCACAAACTCTATCTCGTTTTAATCACGATAAAACTCGCCGACAAGATATGCCTGACAGTAACCCAATAATTACATACGTGCTGCTACACTATAACCTGTGCGATGAATCCGGCATTGTCGGTAATTACATGTCCTGTGTATAATCGCGGTTGTTCGTTTCATTCGACTCTTTATTTCAACCTAGTAACAAATATATACTAAATTGCCATTAACAACGACTAAAATGTTTACGTATCATCGCGTTATCAATGAATGGACAATTATTTAACAACGCGAATTCTAACTTCCTGAATCGTGAACAAAATTAATCGAGCTAATTATAATATAATATAATAGAATAAATATGAAATTATAATATTGTGCAGAATCAAAATTAATAACCATTACAAAATTATTGAAAAATGATAATTGGTTGTTTATAAGCTATTGTTTATAATCATTTATAATCACAGCGCTATATTTCTAAAAATTATGAATTAGAATTATCTCTAATAATGTTTAAGATTAATTGATCCTAAATAATCATGAACGTATAAATATAAAATACTAAAGTAAATACTATATACTCTGTACACATCTTAAAAATAAATATTATGATAATACTTAATTCCAGTCCACAATTTTATCACACTAGCGCGCTTTGTCTCAGCTTGTTTAATTATTCTTCTTACATTTATAGAATAGACTTATCAAGATATACAATAGGTTTATTAAGATCATTATTAAGTTTACATAAGCTGTTTACACGATCAAAAGTAATTTTGCATCGCATTATATGTCTTATTATATGAGTTAAAAAACCGGATCGCTGTTAAAGCTGAATTATTGTATGTGTAAAAACATCGCCGGAATAAACTGTAATCACATGCTTCTTAATAATGTATGTAGTTGTCTCAAAAGAGGGTTGTGACGTAATGTAATTATCAAGTTTCTGCGTTGTGGTCGCCGTAAACGTGATGTAATGGGGTTTGTGCACGTGTCTCAGTATATCAAATTCTCCCAGAGGGAGTGATATTTCATTCCCGGCAGAATATAGGGTGCAGAAAGATAATTCGCAGGTCCCGAAATAGGGATACGTGAAAAGCACAAATATTTCATCATCGATAGCCAATATTGGTGACGCGTTACTTCATCACGATGTCTGTTCGCTCAGTCGATAATCCAAAAAATTTTATATTCGATTTTTCTTCGATTGAGTTAGAATTTGCATAACTCTCATGACAGTCTCAATCTCAATTCAATAAAGTAAGTTATGTGATAAATAAATGTTTGATGAAAATAATTCTATCGTTATTCAATAAAATAACTATTTATAATTATAGTAATCTGGACAATCCCAAAAATATACATAATTCATAGATTACATTGCTTGAAATCATCCAAAATTTCTATATATACTTAAAATGAAATAATAGATGTAGATTTGGATGTTATTGAGAGAAAACAAAAATTCCGAATGCAAAAAGTGAACGTAACAGTCCTACAATGATATTTTAAACTTAGACACCTTTTAATTACAATAACACGTATTTATTTCATATAGTATGTAATTTTAAGGCTTGTATTTCAAGATTTAGAATAATTTTTTTATTAAAAATATTATTTGAATAAAATCACTTCTTGTGTATAAATCTCTGATAATTTTTTTTTTTTTTCGAGACTACTATTGCTTCTATTATCACAATTCTATTATCTCTGTTCTATTATCTATTATTCTATTGTCACTGTTTTTCATCAAGATGTGGTTTGCAAGATATCGTTTGATTGAAGAAGAATTAGAACTACATTTTATGATGCTTCTTTATCCACAACATATATAATTATTGTTTATTAGAATTCTCACTGTGAATTTCATTAATTATAATATATATTCGATACTGTAACGTTTACTGTTTGCTTATCGAATAGTCGTTCTCAATGAAATATATATACTTATGTATATGTATACGTATTTCAGAACGAAATTGCGAAATGTCAGAAAAGGCTCACTGCAAAGAAGGGCCCAGTATTTTTAGACTAAGACAAATCTTAGCTATTAGAAATTGTATATTATTTGTATATATAACAATTGCATCACATAAAATACGTTTCTGAAAACAAATAATTTATTTTGTCAAATTACTAAGGAAATACTAAGGAATATTGGCATTCGGATATAAGTATTGGGTTGTCCGGAAAGTTCGTGCCGCAAAAGATTTAAATTTAAGAAATAAATGAAATTAAAAATTTAAATCTTCTGCGTTTCAATTTTCCTTCAAAATCGGCACGAACTTTCCGGACAATCCAATACTCATATCCGAATGCCAATATTCCTTAGTATTTCCTTAGTAATTTGACAAAATAAATTCCGGATAACCCAATATATAAATTGTACTTTTTTTTTCTACACTGATATTCAATGATATAATTCAATGATATTGTACTCATTAATATTAATTGTAATCGTTTATAAATTTAGAATTGTATAATCCTTTACAATTAATTTTAGAATTGTATAATCCTTTACATAATCCTCAAAAAACTTTTTTATAGTGATACTTGCGCTTAAAATATTTTTCATGTTCAATTAATACAGGATTTCACTGAGATTTAAAATGTAATGAAAAATAGGTTTATGTCTCCAAAAATCCACGAAAAAAATATTTTTAAATCGCACACAGAAGTATATCCTGTTAATATGGACTAGCCTAGACAATGGACTAGTTAATATGGATTAAACTTAACACAAACATTGTTCTTGTTTGGGAAGTACTGCATGAAATGTTGCGAACATATAACGATGCAGCTTGCACTCGTATCTCAAATGGAGGGGCTCATAAACATACGAAGGGTAAAAGCGAATGGTAAAAGCTCGCGTAAGGTACATGAAGTAAAGATTCAAATAATTAGCGTGAGCGAGTAGAGATAGCAGAAACTCATCCAACGAGAACAAGCTTGAACATTGCTGCACTTGAAAGTGCACGAAGGAATCTTTCGATTAGTATAAGAAATAAGAGTGACTGTGGTGGATCGAGGATCAGAGGACGAAAATCCGAGAGAGCAAAGGAGAAAGCCGTACGATTTATGATTCAACCCAGCTGGGAACCAAGCATAAGGTATGCGGTTCATAGTATGCTTTAACGCGCAAGAAAGATGCAATAAATTGTTCAACGTGTGCAAGTACGTCTCGAGTAGCCGGGAGTAAATGCGAGATTCGCCCTTAACGAGATTCAGTCGTCCGGTGATCTTCCTTTCTCTATACAAAGTTGACCTTCAAGAACGTAATAAACTCATTTTCTTCTGTCTGCGGTCAGCATGAATGCAAATTGTGGTCTAACACGTTTTTCAGATATCGATGATAAAAAATCAATTTCTTTTCTACGAGCAAAAAAATGCGAGCAAAAATGCAATTTCGTACTTATTGTATATTAAAAATAATAAGTGTAATTTTACGTTTGTCAGACATTGTCTACCTGTGAATAAATAAGAGTCTGTGAAAATTTAAACCTTCCTATTCTATACTTAACTTCTTTCTTAATTAATGTATCCTTAATAGATATGATCAGATCATTATGCAAATTTTTTTTTTGAAAAGCTAGCATCAAGTATCAATAATATTAGTTATAATATTTATTGTGTACGGGGGGGGGGCATGTGTAAAATAAGACAACTTGATCGTGGGGGGAAGGGGAGTGGGGGAGGGCAAAAAATTTCCAAAATTTATTTAATCTCCATATTAAAATCTCTTTATAACCGTACAAAATGATGAGCAACAATTATAAATATTTTATAAATATTTATAGTTTAATTTGAAACAAACTTAAACTCATAAAACAAAACTTAATGAAAAAATTTAATCTCGTAGAGCAAACGTTGAACTCCGAATTTTATTTTTTTTAATGAACTCATCCATAAGTGCATTAATATCTAAAATTTCATCAATTTCGGAGTGCACATGCAATATAGCTAAATTAAATATTACCGAATATACGAATATGAACGAATATGAAACAAAGATTACTAATCACTAAGATGTGCACGAAAAACTATAGACTAGCGCTCTTCGCGGAGAAAAATACAAACTACAAAAGAGAACTGCGTGAATATTTTATTATCGGTCGTGCTCGGTGTGTAATTGAAATTTTGATTGAAATAAAAGTTCCAAAAAAATTTAATTTAACACTATTTTTAGTTTAACACGTTATTTTCAAATTGTTTATGAAGAATTTTTCATATATGAAATTCTACACATAAAAATTCTGATATGGGGAATTCTACATATAAAAAATTCTGATATGTGGAATACTCCACAAAAATCGCCACCTATGATTGTATTTTTTAAATACACTTAAATACGGATATGTAAAAATCACTTAATTTTTGTAACTATAAAAATAATGAAAATTATATAAGACATAAACAACTCATCGTGTGAAGCAAATGTATTTAGTTGCGGTCAAATTTATGTTGCATTTTCTCGAGTAACATCTTTAGATGGATTGTATTTGATTAATTATGATCCCTCATCTATAATAGCTAATGAAGAAGCAAATATTGAATACAATTGGCTAAAACGACTACATAAACCAGAAGCACAAACTATATTACTATTAAAAGAGCATTATCGTAAAATTAAAGATATGCCATGAAAATAATAGCTTCCGTTCAATAGTCAGATCAAAAAATTTAATGAAGTACTGCTTCTTGGATTATACGTGATTTTCAAAATACTGACAAAGTTTCTCCGAGAGTCGCTACCGGGCTATGCTAATGCTACATTACAATGTTTATTTCAATGTAATATTTAAATATTATTAGAAAACAATTATTTAATTTTGATAAACTAAATATTTTAAGTATATTAGTGCATCGATATGAAAATGGAATATATAATTTGAATACCTATGCAGTACGAGAATATCTAGGAAAGAATTTTTCGATTGGTATTAAACAAGATGCATTTGATTTTCTTGTAGCTTTTTGTATTAAATATGATTTTATAAAAAAAATTAGTTGAGCATCAAATTATTTCTACTTGTCCATGTATAATGTGTGGTAATACAAAAGTTACTATTAATAATAATTTTATTCTCTCAATTTTTGTTAACAATTCAAACAAGAAAAGTTTCAATCTTAACGACTTACTAAATACTTCATTTTCATATTGGATTAAATTAAATGACAAATTATTATTATGTGAATGTTGTGAAGGAAATGATACGTTATTTAAAAACGAAATAACATTGACAAAACAGATAATTATTATCCATTTAATTTCATTTTCAAAATGAAATATTAGTGAAGGTAGCATAAAAAATTAATTTATGTGCTCTTCCAACAAGTCAAATATAATTGGACAGTTGTATAAAGTTATGAATGCTATATTTCATTATGGTTCATGTATCGAAAACGATCATTTTATAAATATGTATAGGAAAGATTCATCTTGGGAAGATTCGAGAATTTGCTCGCACATATGAACACACTCATCATCTCATTATATTTTGAGATCTAGCAGCCAAGTTTTCTTACATAAAAAATTTTGTTATTTTAATAAAATTTTCTCATTTTATAATGCTTCGTCTTTAATTTTTTGAGATTAAATGTTATATTCCATTGCAAATATAAAAGACTTTTGAACAGAAAGATAAAGGTACGTATCACTTTTTCTCATTAATTAAATGTTATAAAATATATATTGCAATAAAATATATATTTCTTTTTGCAATTGATGCAATTTAAAGATTGTATTTCATTTTTTTTATTATTTACGTTTTTTTTTAGTTTGTTTAACAATTTTTTATAATTATATAAAACACAAACGACTCATCGTGTGAAGCAAAGGATTGGAGAATCGTCGTGTATACTAAGTGTATACTAGTTAATTTAAATATTCTCATAAGATGATAATAGAATTTTACATATACATATATGTAAAATAGAAAAATAATTAACCGGTGTTTTTTATTTGTTACTCAATCAATTTTTTTCTCGCTATTATCTCGATGTACCAACTCTGAACGTGACATGCAAAACATGAGTGACGCAATTCCTGCAATCGTCGTTATATGCGACGAAATGTATCGCCGTAGCGCATACATCAACGATTTATCGTTCAATCTAGTCCTCTCAAAAGTTTATCGTGCTCGCGAAAAAGGCGTTTTGACGAATCGCGATTCACTAATTTGAATCAGTCATAAAGCTGACATTCACTCATGAATGTTAATGGAACAGGTTAATATGATGATTTATCCTGATTCAACGCGAATGCAGACAAATTCTTTCGCTCCACCTCTCGAGCTTCGATTAAGTCAAATTTAAACGCGCTGTCAACTACAGTTTTCCAGACAGGGATTTAAGGCATTCGATTATTCGCTCGGTCGACAATTCAAATTTCTACATTCGATTTCTCCTCATCCGAATTGGAATTTACATTTCGTAACTCTCGATAGTTTTGAAATCTCAAAACATCATTCGAGAACGATGGCTGATGCAATAATAATTGTTTAATGAAATTATTCGTGACACTGTAAAATACATTATTATCTATTTATTAATAAAAAATGTCTTACTTTTGTACATTTTTCTGCATTTGACTAATATCTGTTAATAAGAGCCTTTGAATTTTATTCGCGATAAAGATCGAATGAACAAAGTCACAATTATCACGAAAAAGATCTAAGATCTCTAATAAGAGTACCATCTTAAGAACATCTTAAAACTACAAAGAAATTCTTTTAACAATATAAGTTGTTATTAATTACATGTAAAATTCAAGAACATAAATCAAGAACATAAAGTGTTGTAAATAAAATTCTTAGATAATAAGATCATTATACATATAATTTATGTAAATAACTTATTCGCTTTCTCTCTCTTTTATTTTCTCCCTTTTTTTAACCCCCTTTCCCTTTCCATTACATAAATTATCATATATTTTATCCGAAAAAACATCGACCCTTAATCTGCTAAAAATTAGAATAAAACAGATTTTAATCCAAATTCGTTCACGAATAAAAATATTTTTAAAGCATTTGACGTGAAACAGTTTCCAAAAATGTAGTAAAATCTTCTTCAGGTTCCAAATGCAAAAGTCGACAGGATACATTCCACAATTTTTCGGGATATTGATGTTTGTTTGCTTTTCGATATGGGGTGGTAACACCGCAATTTCTAAATATAAAAAAAGATAATACGAAATTGAATATAAATTGTATATACATTGTACATCAAAAAGTTTTTTTTCGAAATATCTTAAAGATTTTTCGCGTTGAATAGTGCCGTCGTATGAATTTGCGTAATATATCAGGATTTTTAGTAAATTGAGGTGGTTTTTGTTTATTAAAGATCTTGATGTACTATGCAAATTCTGATGATGTATTCATCGCAAAAAAATTTTCGAGATGTGACACTTCGAAAAGAAAAAAAGTTATTTTTTGTTGAACGGCGTAATTATATAGAAGGTTAACATTCAAACAGTCATAACTTGATGAAAATAAATCGTACTATTACGAATAAAAACTCATTTGAAAGATTTTAAGTTGTATTTTCAGATGCTGTAAGATTTGTTTAAATTTTTAACTACTAAATTAACAACTCTAATAATTTAAGTATTTGCAACTAATTTTACGAAGTAATAAGAACTAAAGTAGTATTGAATACTATATTTTTATAGTACTATACTATATTTTTATAGTATTCGGTACTACTTTAGTTCTTTTTACTTTTTAAAATTAGTTGCAAATATTTAAATTTTAAAGTTACTTCATACAATAGTTGCCATAACAATTTTTTTTCTCAATAAACTAAGTACTTATTTGTGCTAAAAAATGTTGAAAATCTAAAAGCGTTCTTTGATTCATCTTCTTTCATTTCATTTCAATTAAATATTTGTGAATTATATTTTATCACTTTGTAAATATATATTAATTAAATATTATATTAACAATCGCGGAACTTCATATAGACAATTTACTTATATTTGATTTATTCTTAAAACTACAAAATGATTTATTTTAGTATGATAGATTCTTACGAGTAATAAAGTCCAGTCTCATTGGCTACCTCTTCATCTATGCAACAATATATTGTTGTTTGCGCTCCTTGTTCAGCATTTTTATAAAACAATTGCGCAAATAAAGTGTAACAAAGAGTTGCACCTGGAAATATTGTATTACTACTATACCGTGATATGTCAGTTGGTATAAGACCAGGATGTAAAGAATATACGTTTATTCCGTGGATGTTAGCTGCTACAAACAGAAAAATCTTGTGTAAAAATTTTTTGCATATTTTTTCATTACATAAATCATTAACATTTATTAATAGTTTTTAAATATAGATAAAAGAGAAAGTTGAAGATCCTTGATAAAAAATTTGTATAAATATGTATAAATATACAAGTGTAAAAAAAATTACTCATATATAATTATGCAATTTTATATATAATTTTATATATAATTT
>NW_017259185.1:3070287-3077524 GCF_001594045.1 Atta colombica
AAAAATTATCCCTTTAATTATTTTTTATGTTTTCACATTACTATTATTATTTCTATATTTCACTAAAAAATAATTTTACGAAAGAAAAAAAGGATGTATTAATATATATATATATATATGGACATATTTCATGTATAATTATGCATGTTTATAAATATTTATGCGTGTTTATGTATATTTATATTTATGCATATTCGTGCATAAAAAATTTTTTTATCGGGAAAATAGATAAAATAAACATAATTTCCATTTTGTGGAAGAAATGTTTCCTTTTTTGATATACTTTTCAATCGACGAGCGAGTTCCTTGGTAAACAAAATGTTCGCTAATTTGGATTGTGCATAACTTCTGATCGGCCTGTAAGATCTCTCCAAATTAATATCATCGAAGTCTATATCAGCAACTATAATAAGATTTTTTGTTACAATTGTACTTTAAATGAGAATCCTAAATATAATAAATATTTGTTTTTCATTTTTAAACTACAATAATCATTTTACATACACATATGTACAATTGATGAGACATTGATTATTCTGCAATTGGGAGAAGACTTCTGCATTTTTGGCAATAATAGAAGTGTCAAAAGAAAATGACCAAGGTGGTTGACTTGTAATGTCGTCTGATTCCCATCCTCCGTTTTCTTATTTGGATATGTAGCCACACCGGCATTATTTACAAGTATGTGAATAGCTGCTTCGTTTGTTAGCAAATTTTTAGCGCAATCTCTTACGTTTTTTAAACTACGTAGATCCAGAAAGTAAATCGCAAGCTCACCAACGTTATTTTTATATTTACTTTTCTCGAATCTAAAAATAATCATAAAATTAAAAACCACATCGTCATTTTTTCAACAAAACTTTAATTAAAATATATATTTCATAAAGAGAAAAAAAGAAAATTAAAGGATATAATAATGAACTTAATTCTTGTTAAATTAATACCTCGAAAGTTTAGGATTATTTTTTATATCTTCAACTGCTTTATTTGCCTTTTCCATATTTCTACAAGCCAGAATTACTCTAGCACCTAAATGAACAACACATTATTTATACAAATGTATTTGAAAATGCATTTTATTAGATTGTTCGAAAAGTTTATAGAGAGTTGAAGAATAAAATAAAATATTAATTATTGATAAATTTAAATGTATTTTTATTCAATAATTGCCATTTTTTTCGATGATCCTTTATCATTCTGTGAGTGACTTTATTATATTATCATTTGCCTAAAATTTCATTTCATCATCATTAACAGTTGAAGATGTAACTGAACGATCCAAAGAAATCTTTTACCAGTATTCATAGTGCGTTCTTATATTTAAAATCATTTTAACTATGATCTTAAAATATTACAAAACAATAAGAACCACAGATCCGTATTAGCATCTTGAGACATTATTTGAGATATTACTTGAAATATTAATGATGATATTCGATATTTTCGCTTGTCATTAATCAAATCATATTTATATTATACTTAAAGGCACAATTATTATTATATGTTTTAATCAATAACAAATTTATATTTCATTTATATAAAATATCTATTTAAATTTCAAAGTTTAAATATAACTTAAATTATCATTTTAGTAAAATTACCTCTCGCGTATAAATCTCTAGCAGTCTCTTTGCCGATACCACCACTCGCTCCGGTTATCACAACAGTTTTGCCATCAAGACGTGTTTTGCTTGTACATGTTTTATTGAGAAACCACATTTTATAGTCCTTTTTGATCTATTAATATACTATTAATTAATATACTATTGATTATTTTTACTGGAATTCATTCACTATCAATTTCACTGAATTTATCGATTTTATTGACGTTCATTGACTAGCCATACGTTCGTGTATTCATATTCTTATGGACTGTCTATTAGAAACGCTGCTTGAAAATTTTCCATTTCCATTTGAGAACATGAGTATATTATACGATTACACTCTAAAGTAGGGAGTGAAGAAAAGTGAGGGAAAGTGAAAGGAACGATGAATATTGCGCACTACAATAAATAGTCACGATTTTCATGATAAAACAGACTTAAAAAGTAGTAATTATATATTCTAACAGAGAGAGACGCAAATATACATTCCTTCAGAACCTGTCGTATCGACCACGCATAAATCGAATGCACTATACATTTCAGATGCACTATTAATTTTACATAAGTTCATATATATGTAAAAAATACTAATCTAATAGTATAATATATAAGAGTTCGCACAGGATAAAACTTATAGCGTTTTCCATTGAAAAAATTGATACGGTACCAGCGTCGTGCTAGATTTCAATAAAAACTACACTAGCGCAGCATCAAAAATTTGTTGAATTGCTAGTCGATTTAACTCGTGATATTCCTGCGATAGTTTAGTAGAGTTTTCAAAACCGAAAAATCATTTCGGCGCGCGTTTCTGGAGACTACATACGTAGTATATAAATTCACACAAGAATTATACAAGCATTTAAGATTCAGCTAGACCGTTTAAGCCTTTGATTTCTACAGTTTATGTAATATGAATACCTTAGCATAAACATCCTTAGTAAACAAGAAACATTATTGAATGTTTCAACAACATTGTTACAATGTTGCTGCAACGTTGTTGGAATGTTCCAAAATGTTTCTTGCTTACTGGGCCTTAATTTCAATTTGCATTGGCTTCAAAAGTGGTGAAGAAAAAGTTGAACTCAGTGCAAGTTTTTTGCAATGGAATTTTATCAATGGAATATTAAACTGAAAAAATATTTTGAACTGGTTTTTACAGTAGAACAATAAAGTTGCACTCATTACGCACTAACGTTGCACTGGTTCTCTCAGTGGAAAACGCTATTAATCTTTCAGTATTATTAAAGATCTTTGCCGTAAAAGATGCTATTAAAAAATGTTGATTTTCACAACGCGAATCACGAGCAATTCTAAAATTAAATAAACTCACTAAAAATCTTTGCTTTTTGCCGCAAAAAATGTATATTGGAAACGAAGACTAACTCGATTTCAAGAATTGTTAGAAATTGTCAATCTTAAACGAATTGAAGCTCGCGAATATATAACTGAAACTTTGCAGTGACTACTGTATTAGTGATGATATGGGCCGCTTTTCTAACGCATGCACAGTGCATACCTCAGTATCATGTCACCTTTGACATTGGCAAATGTCAAAGGTGACATGATCACTGTGTCACATTGTGTCACTTGTGTCGCTTATTGAAAATATACTATAACTAGTATTATACAATAAAACATAACTAGTATTATACAATAAAACAAAACTTTTTTATATGTTAGTAAGAGATAATAAAAAAATGAATAACTTTTTTCTTCATAAAATTAATCTAATGATGTTGAATCCATATCGATATTTTTAGAAACATTTTTCACAATTTTTTATTTTAAAGCAAGAGTTTAAGATACATGAATTGAAATGATGATATACTTATACAGTTATTGGAATAATTTTTGTTTTTATAGTATCTTTTTTTTATTTATTTCATTTATTAAAAATGAAAATAAAATTATATATAAGTATATTAAAAATTCCTCTTATATAAATCTCTTAAAAATAAAAAAGAAATTTCTAAAGCATTTGACGTGAAACGGTTTCCAAAAATCTGGTAAAATCTTCTTCTGGTTCCAGATGTAAAAGATGACAGGATGTATTCCACAATTTTATAGCATATTGACGATTGTTTGCATTTCGAGATGAAGTAGCTACATTGCAATTTCTATATATAAACATTAATGAAAGAAAGTTAATGTGGAATTGAATACATACTATATTCTGTATAAGAATAATTTTGTAAAAATAATTTATGTATAGTGAATTCTTACGAATAATAAAGACCGGTATCATTAACTGTCTTTTCATCTACCGAACAATATATTGTCGTTTGCACTCCTTGTTCAATATTCTTTTTATAAAGAAATGGCCCAAATACACTAAAAACAAAGTTTGCACCCGGAAACATTGTGTTTCTGACATGATCCCATATTTCGGTTTGTATAACACCAGGATGTAAACAGTATGTGTTTATTCCGTGAATATTTGCCTCTGAAAATCAAAACTTGGATAATTTTTTATACTTTGTATAAATTTTTTATAACCTTTGCACAATTTTCATTATTGTATAATAAAAACCATTAATAATTAACAATTATTAAATATTAATTAATATTAAATATGACTTATTGTAATTAATAATATTTTTACTTCTCAATCGATTAGTTAATTCCTTTGTGAACAGGATGTTTGCTAGTTTGCTTCGTGCATAACTTTTAAATGGTGTATAAGATCTCTCCAGGTTAATATCATCGAAATCTATGTCAGCAACTATAATAAAACATTTTTCTTACAATTATATTTTAAATGCAAATACTTTAAACAAAAAAACATTCGTTTTTCATTTTTAAACTATAATCGTTTTACGTACACATATGTGCATTTGACGAGACATTGATTATTTTGCAATTGGGAGAAGACAATTGCATTTTTGGCAATAGCAGAAGTGTCAAAAGAAAATGGCTGAGATGGTTGACTTGCAGTGTCATTTCATTCCCGTCCTCTGTCTTCTCTAGAGAAAACGATGCTCCTATACCGGCATTATTTATAAGCATATGAATAGCTGCTTCGTTCGTCAGCAAATTTTTTGCGCAATCCTTTACGCTCTTCAAGCTACATAGATCCAGAGAACAAATCGCAAGTTCTCCTGCGTTATTTTTATATTCATCTTTATTGATTCTAAAAATATAGTCATAAATTTAAAATTTATATCATCATTTTCAACATGTAAAAATTTAATGAAAATAAATATAATTTTATAGAGCGAATAAGAAACAAAGCAAATAGTACATAATTTAATTTATTCTTATTATGTTATTTATTATGTTATTTATTCATTTACCTTGAAGGTGGATTATTTTTTATGTCTTCAACTGCTTTATTTGCCCTTTCCATACTTCTACAAGCCAGAATTACTCTAGCGCCTAAGTGCATACATTATTTAAAGTGTGTGTGTTTAAGAGTATATACTTTATTTATGAAGTTGTAAAAGAATCTTTATGAAGTTCTAAATAAGATAAAGAGAACCGAAAAAGTCTAATATTCTAGTAAAGAAATGAATGTAGTATCTTTTTTATGAACTATTTTTATACGACATATTTCATTTCTTACATAATACATTTCTTACACTTTCTTACATAATTTCTTACATAATATATAGATCATATTGCTTACGACATTTCTTACATAATATATAGATCATATTGCTTGAAATGTCCAAAATTATACTTAAAATGAAATAATATATTTATTGAGAAAGCAAAGATTCTGAAAGTAAAAATACTAAATACAACACGAATAATCTTATAATAATATTTTGGACTCAGATTTCCAGACAAAAAAAAGTGTCTGAAATCGTGTTAGATGTTTTTTTTCCCGTTTAACAGACAACTTAAAGACGTCTTATCAATTTTAGACTTTGTGTTGCTCAATCAATAACACATATTTTATTTTTTTTTATATAATGAATTTCAAATTCAGAATAACTTAAATTTTATTGTAAATATTTTAATAAAACTACCTCTTGCGTATAAATCTCTGGCAGTTTCTTTCCCAAGACCTTTACCTGCTCCTGTTATTATAATAGTTTTACCATCAAGGCGTGCTTTGCTCGTACACATTTGATTGAACAAGTATTTAGAGAACCGTAACATTTTATGATTCTCTTCTCTTCACAACATATATAATTGTCTACTCTCTAAATCTGAATCAGTGAATTAATCACTGATATCAATATCACTGGATAATTGACTATTCACCTGAAACAAGTCGAAATAGGAATTATTCAATTATATTCCCTAGATCCCTCTTTTGTGTATTCTGGAGAAAATGGAATAATTCCGATCGGAATTCATTTCCATGATAGGTTCCATGACATGTTCCATGATAGGTACCCAGATTTAGAGATATTAGAATTCTCACTTTCACTCACTATGCTCTATTCGATACTGTGATATTTGCTATTACTTATCGAATAATCACGCGCTTGAGTTTTCGTATATTTATAGATTTGAAAGAATAATAAAGGCTAGCTTAAAAATAAAGAGAGTAGGAAAGTATACAGTGAAGGTGGAGAAAAATGTGAAGGTTGCAATAATTAAAAGAATTACTATTCCGTTGGCTTCTTTTGCCGAATTTACAATTGTAGTACAGTGGATACATTTTTAACTATATTAGCACCCTGATATTACATTGCAGAAAAGATAATAAGCAATTGAAAGATAAACAAAATTTTTGTAATAGCTCAATCTTATACATTTTTATCTTTTTGTACAATTTATTTTTTTGGTTCTGTTAACTCGAGATTTATTCCAATTATTCCAATGCTTTTGGAATCACACTGAAAAAAATTTTGATAAATATTAATAACAACGAAAGCAGCTCCGATAAACCTTAATCTTGACATATGTTATGACATATGTTGATCCTGAGTAACTTTTAACAGATTTTAGCTTCTTCGTTAAAAAGTTATTAATAAAAAAATAACGTTTAAAAAAATAACGTTTTATTTCTAAATATAATATTGAAAAATATCAATAAATAACAATAATGATAAATGAACACTGAATATCTATGTAGAATTATCTAATGATTCTAACGAATACAATTCGCTTATTATTTCAAAAAAACGTTCAATACGCTTGTTAAAAGTATAAAAGGATGGGAGGGGGAGGGGGGGGAAGTGAGAGTCGAAGATAAGAGTCGTGCGCCCCTTTACAGAGGGGAGAGTCGAAAGTGAAAGTCACCTAAAACCTGTTGAAGGTCTATCAAAATCATGATCTTGACGACACATGTCAAAATCGCGGTCGTCAAGGCATTCCTTGCAGTGCACAATTATTAAACATATTTTAAAGCAGATAATTTTCGTGTTATATAGTTAAATTTCTTTTGTTAATAATTTCTTAACAAATAACGAGCGACGGCTAAGACTTGTTGTGGAGACATATGTTAAGGTCAAGATTGTCAAACTTCCGTTATTATTAATCAAAATTTTGGTCATTGTTGAGCTAATGAATGATCAATTAATATCTGACTTAATGTCTGTTACTTAATTCATTGATATAATAACTGATTCATTGATATTATAACTAATTCATTTACATAACTACATTCATTCTTGTAATGAATTCTAATAATTTTATAATCTAAATCATTAGATTCAATCATTAAAAATATATATATA
>NW_017259185.1:3077624-3084429 GCF_001594045.1 Atta colombica
TATTTACGTTTTAGCTCAGAGCAAATGTAATGCAAGTGTAGTTGCATAACCATTAGAAAATAATTGAGACTGTCACATTGAAAATTGCGAAATAAAGACTTATGTCCTCAGTTTAATAGCATTGATATTGAAATAAATTGCTCTAAAAAAAATATATATATTGAATGTTTTTTAAACGTTTCCGTTACGAATGTAGCTATTCGTGATAAAAAAACAAAGTCGAAAAGTTCTCTACAATTATGCAATTTTAGCAATTATCGAATACAAGGTATCTGTACGTCAGCACAAGAGCTTAGACTTTTACTGTATTTGCGTTTTTAAGAGAATACAAGATTTATTATAACACTGTTTAACTGTTGTAACTGTTAAAACTACACTAGGCACAGAAACGTACTGATAACATTGATGGAAGCGAATGGATCGAGGTACCGTCAGACATTCGCTCGGTTTTTTTTTATAGTCACGAGAAGAGTGCGTGAATATCGTGATTTCCCACCATTCTCGGATTTATTTTCCAATAATGTCCGAAATTTATATTCCTCGACGATCACTCGTGAGATCACTAGAATTGCCAATCCTTCGACGACGATTCACAAAGGACACGGAGTCTTTATCACGCAATAAGCGATTGGAAGCCGCGGGAATGTGATATTATAGGCACCGAACTTTCCTATCTGATCGTTAAAAAAAACATGATACGTTCACTCATATTGTGTATGTTGCATATATCTGTGTCAGGTCTGATAGTTGGACGCATAACAGCAATGGTTGATGAAATATTATTTAATTCTAATGATTGCTGAATTAGTAGCACATATCCTAATGAACAAGAAACGTTTTGCAAATTTTATCAGCAACATTTTATTAGCAACAACTTTATTGAAATGTTTAAAAACGTTTTTTGTTTACTGAGTAGCCGATTCAACCATTAATTATTACAAAATTAGCAAAGTAATAAAGAATATAGTGTTTTTCTCATGAAATATTGTTACATCAATGATATACAAGCTATCACTGACCTTATTTAGACAACAACAAATTTATATTCCATCCAATCCAAATTTATATTTGGATTCCTTTGTTATAAGATTTCTTGATTATTAATGATGTTAGCACCAAATCGAGGAATTTTTGTAATAATGTTTTGACATAATTTGTCAATCCTACTTGTGACTCATCACTATTAAGATAAAAGTTAAGATAAAAAATGTAAAAACGTTTTCCTGATTTCCTCAAACTTACATATCGATAAATTTTGGCTGATTTTCTATTGATGTCGCCTTCATTAATTACAAAGAATGATAACTATGGATTTACTTGGATACTGCCTTCACTAATTGCAAGGAACGACAAATACGGAACAAAAGCGAATATTATACTGTGATTCTTATTATATATACCGTTGAATTTTTTAGTTATGTTTCTTAACATTGAGAATGATCCGACTGAGATCGAAACTGTTTTAAAAATTGTTTCAAAATTATGATTTATGTTTATAGAAATTTATTAAATATCTTTTGGTTCGTAGTCTTATGTTTTGATTTATAGAAAAATTTGCTGTATCTTGTAATACATATTAATAAGTATTTAAAAATTTATAGCTAGATATAAACCTGAAAAAATTTTGAACTACCAAAATGAATGTATATAAAAAGTTCAAGTATGCAATGCTGTAAAAAATTTTGTTACATGATGCATATAATAAAGTATGTTTAGATATCAGAAAATGATTTCTCTTGTAAAAAATAACCGCATATTAATAATAATATATAATATTAACAATATTGTATTTTTTTAATGATGAAACATGCCGGACATAACACATTTCCTCATACAATATTTTAAACAAAAATTTCTTGATTTTAAAATGTTTAAATATTTCTTGATTTAAAACAAAGATGACACACACACACACACACACACACACACACACACACGCACGCACACGTATACACGCACGCACGCATGCATACGAATAAAAACTAAAAAAAAAAACATGTCTTAGGCCTATTTTTCATTGACAGAGTCAATGAAATTCATTCATGAATTTCTTGATTACCTTTAATTTAGGTAATCATATATTGTGAAATTCTTAGTATCTATTATATTAATATCTATTTTTAATCTATTTAAATACATAAAATATTTAATTTTAATCTATTTAAACTATAAAATATTTATTAGATATACATTTATTTGATATAAATATATTTTTTATTTTTTGTATTAAACATTTTATGAATTAAAGATTAAATAAATATGAACACTATTTATTATAAATTTTCTCAACGATTCTCTTGAGAATAAAGGACATTTTCAATGCATTTGACATGAAACAGTTTCCAAAATTGTAGGAAAATCTTTTTCTGGATCCAGATGTAAAAGACGACAAGATACATTCCAATTTTTTCGAGTATTGATGATTGTTTGCCATTCGATATGGAGTATTTCTATTTCTAAAAATCGAAATCTTTATGTAAGAATTTATTTTCGATGTATATTTTTCCTTTATTATGTAACAAATCATTAATAAATAATTAATGATTGTCAAATATTATATGTAATTATGTGATTCAACGCAATTCGTATAAATAATGCGATGTTTGTGTTTTAATTTACGAGCGAGTTCCTTGGTAAACAAAATGTTTGCCAATTTGGATTGTGCATAACTTTTAAACGGCCCATAAGATCTCTCCAAATTAATATTATCGAAATTTATATCAGTCCCTACAATAGAAAATTTGTGTGTAATAATAAAAATGAAATGACTCTTCTAATATTGGCACATAATTAAAAAATGTTGATAATGTTTCTTAAAAGATATCTATATAAGAAAAAAAATTGTATAAGATATATAACCTCAAGTTATCACGAATTATACTTGATCTTAATGTTTCAGAATTCTTTATATACACTGAAGCTATAAACTCGTTCTTCATTATTAAAAGTTTTTAATAATGAATGTTGTCAAAAAAAATTTCCTAGTTTTAAATAAGAACTAGTAAACAAAAATCAGTTTAATTCAGTTTTAAAGTTATCACAATATTGTACCGAAAAAATTGTATTCTTGAAAGTTGTACTTAATATTGCCTCTTAACAGATACAAAAATGTTTTTTCTTAAATTAATAATATATTTTTAATTTGCAAAAGTGATCATCGTTATACGTTATACTTCAGATTAGATTTTGATAACGATTCTCCCTTAAAACAATCTTTGTCTGTGAAACATTTTTCTCTAAAATGTATTGTTCAAAAGATATTTGAGATAATCGTTAAAATAGACAGCCTGTACGTTCTTATATTAAGAATATGATAATTTAGATGATTTCCCTCTTAAATTAAGATTTTTGCGCTTATTTTAGAAGAAAACATACTATATGTGGGATATAAAAAAATTGTATTCTTAAGTTAAAAATATAATTTTTTTGGTATATTTTATATACAAAAATATGCAAGTGACGAGACATTAACTATTCTGCAGTTGGGAGATGACTTCTGCATTTTTGGCAACAGTAGTGTCAAAAGAAAATGACCAAGATGGTTGACTTGTAGTGTCATTTCATTTCCGTCCTCTGTTTTCTCGTATGACGGATAAGCAGCTCTACCCGCATTATTTATAAATATGTGAATAGCTGCTTGGTTCGTCAGCAAATTTTTTGTGCAATCTCTTATGCTCTTCAAGCTACATAGATCCAGAGAATAAACCGCAAGTTCACCTATGTTATTTTTATATCCTTTTTTGAATCTAAAAACAACCATAAAATTACGAACTACATCGTCATTTTTTTTAACGTACAAAAATTTAATTAAGATAAATATAGGATAAGTTTAATGAAAAAAAAAAAAAGAGAAAATCAAGCAAATGATAACTTAATTGATTCTTACTTCTTCTCTTGTCACAAATTTATCTATTTACCTCGAAGGTGAATTTTTTTTTATATCTTCAACTACTTGATTTGCCATTTCCATATTTCTACAAGCCAGAATTACTCTAGCATCTAAATATACATATTATCTATACGAGTACCATTAAAAAAATCATATTTTATTAGATTATTCGAAAAGTTTGTAGAGACTTTAATGATAGAAAAAACATGATTTATTAATATTTAAGGCTGTATTACGTATTTTTAACAAAATAAAAAAAATTTTACACAAATCTTTCTTATAAATTGAAAATAGCATTTGCTATTTTGTAAATATGTATAATTTTAGATACCGTAAAAATGCACTTGATTTTCAGTCATTTCCAAAATCTTACGAAATAATACTGAACGAATTTGCGCAAAGTTGTTATAACATGTACGTTTAAACATTATTTTTCAGAATATCCAAGACATAATTTGATGTAGAGTGCGATATGTTTTAAATGAGCTGCAATATCATCTTTTAAAAATCCCTCTACAAACTTTTCAAATAACATAATACTTATAAAGTTGTGAGTGTGAAAAAAATGATAAAATTCTGATTTTATATTTCAAAATATAAAATATTATTATATTAACATTTATATAAGCAATGTCAATACAACATTACGTAATTTTAAAAAAATTATTAGATATTTAGTAAAAAAATTCCGTTTTTTAATTTAACTGTGCTATCACTTTTTATCACTTGTGCTAAATCATTTTGTTATCGTTAAAAATTACGTCAGAAATTTTTTCTTTTCGTTAAAAGATTATATTTTTATTACAAAGAGATATACAAAAAATGAAATAATAGAGGAGAACTGATTGTAAGTTGTTTTTATTATTCCACATCATCTTCTCTGACTTTGAGTAATTAATGTTAGATGATGATAACTTAAAATCTACATAACTTGGTCATAACAAATTGTACAAAAAAAAAGACACGCGTGGAGATAAAAAATATATAATATCTACTTTTATAGTACCAAAGTAGATATTTATATACATAAATATTTACTTTATACAATATATATAATCGATAATGTTAGAAGAAAGCGAGCAATAATTAATGTAATGAGAAAAATTTGATTTTACATTCGCAAAACAGCTCCAAATTGTTCGAGACAATTCTTGAAGTCGAACCAATTACTGTAATACTGGTTGGGTATAATTCGCACTGCGAGAGTCGTGACTGTTCGTTGCAACGTGTTATAAGTACTTATACTTTTTGCTTTCTATTCTACTCGCCACACAATAAAAAAATTGTGTATTTGTGTTAAAAACAGTCCGTTCATATTCTGTGTTAAGGGTTTGTGTCAAATTTTTTAACATATTCGAGTTTTAATTTAACATAATGATTATGTTATTTAAAGATTTTGTGTGAAATTGATGTTCAACATTTTTTCAATTAATATCAAAATAATACAGTTTATGAGTAAATGCACAAATAACGTAAAAATAACGTAAGAACATAAATTCTAAGACAAATAAATAAAATACGTATTAATTTAACATATCATAAATATCAATTTTCTGAAAAAAATGCTATCACGGATTGTTTAACGTCGATAATATCTTTTTTTATATTTATTGTCTTACATAATATTTGTATTACATATTTATATTATCTTGTGTTGAATTAATCCAAATTTGAGTGAATCGTTTGCGATATGCGGTTTATGTTAAATTCGACACATTTTTTTCCAATAGTGCAGCAAAACATCAAGTGTTGAGATTTGTACCCACAGTAATTATATAATCATATGTACATGTATACATGAAAATTATATTACGAGTCGAAAGGGGATATGCAGGCTTAAAGTAATATATAAGAACATGAACATGATGTAATTATTCAATAAAGATCAAAATCGACTATAGCACTTCCTGAATTCGATATAGTGAGTGCTTTCCAATAAATATAATCAACATGATAACATCGTAAATAAAGAACACTATAAAATGTTATGGTTTCTCAATAAAATGTGTACGAGCAAAGTACGTTTTGAGGGCAAAACTGTTGTGATAACGGGGGCAAATAGTGGTATTGGCAAGGAAACTGCTAGAGATTTACACGAGAGGTGATTTTACCGAGATGATATTTCAAATTATTCTCTTTGAAATTCATAGTACATAGGTGCCATAGAGCTATTAAAATAATAATGTAGGACGGTCAATCTGAACACCAAAATTTTTTGCAGCGTTGTTCTCATCATGTTTAAGTTTTCTACATAATTATTTTGATGGTCCAGCAAAATTATTTTTAGTATCTGTATCTATCTAAATTTTTACATAAAATTTTCAAATAAAATCGTTCTTTTCGTTCAGATGTTGCTTATGGCAATAAATAAAATATAAATTTGTTATTGATTAAAAAAGACAGTAATTTCAAATTGTATATTATTGTTGAATAACCATATAACAATATTTTATATAATAATATTTTAGAAGTTTCTTTACTGGATTAATAGACTTTTTTTGATTGTTCTTTTCTTAATTTAAGAATTTCATAAATTTTTTTCACAAATCAATAAATATTAGAATGTTTGAAAAGTTTGTAAAGAATTTAAAAAAAAATGTTATTGTAAATATATCGCATTCTACATCAAGTTATGTCTTAGATGTTCTAAAAGATGACGTTTACATGTTACAGCAATGTTTGTGCAGATTCGTTCAGTATTGTTTATTTCGTATGATTTTGGAAATGGCTAAGGATAAAATGTTTTTATGATATCTAAAATCCTATTTCAAAAGTACAAATGCTATTCAATTAGCAAAAAGGATCTGTGTGTAATTTTTCTATTTTATTAAAAGACACGTGTAATATAGTTTTAAATATTAATAAATTATGTTTTAATTTATAATTTATTTATTAATGTCCGTACAAACTTTTTGA
>NW_017259185.1:3084529-3087274 GCF_001594045.1 Atta colombica
TCACCTTCAAGGTAAATAGATAAATTCGTAACATAAGTATTAAGAATCAATTAAGTTAATTATTATTTGCTTAATTATTATTTTCTCTTTCTCTTCATTAAACTATATTTACTTTAATTAAATTTGTATATGTTGAAAAAATGACATCGGTTGTAAACCTACGGCTATTTTAAGATCAACAAAGAATATAAAAATAAAATAAGTGAACTTGCGATTTATTCTTTGGATCTACGTAGTTTGAAGAGCGTGAGAGATTGTGCTAAAAATTTGCTGATGAACGAAGCAGCATGAGTATTCACATACTCATAAATAATGCCGGTGTGGCAATTTATCCGTTATACGAGAAAACAGAGGAAATGAAACGACATTACAAGTCAATCATCTTGGTCACTTTCTTTTGACACTTCTACTATTGCCAAAAATGCAGAAGTCATCTCCCAACTGCAGAATAATTAATGTCTCGTCATTTACACATTTTTGTATGTAAAATATTGTGATAGTTTTAAAATTGAATCGATTTTTATTTACTAGTTCTTGTTTAAAACTAAGAAATTATTAAAAATCATTATTAAAAAAATTATGAATAATAAAAGAGCGAGTTTATAAATACTTTTTATAAATATATACATATTATAAAGAATTTTTATACAATATATTAAGATTATGAAATATATAATTCATGAAAATAACTTGGGGCTATATATCTTATATAATTTTTTATTAAATATTTTGTATGGATATCTTTTACCTTAAACGTCTTGTGTAAATATTTTTTATAAAACGTCATCAACACTTTTAAATTGTGTGTCAATATTAGAAGAGTCATTTCATTTCTGTTACACACAAATTTTCTACTATAGTGGCTGATATAGATTTTGATGATATTAATTTGGAGAGATCTTATGGGCCGTTTAAAAGTTATGCACAATCCAAATTGGCAAACATTTTGTTCACCAAAGAACTCGCTCGTAAATTAAAAGGTATGACAAACATCGCATTATTTATACGAATTACTTTGAATCATATTTATTTAATATCAATTTAATTCATATTCAACAATCATTAATTAATCATTAATAATTTAATTTACGTAATAAAGGAAAAATATATATTGAAGATAGACTCCTACATCAAAATTTTTAGAGGCAAATATTTCTGGGATAAATGTATATTCTTTACATCCTGGTATTATTCCGACCAGAATAATACGGCATAGTAATAAGGCACTATTTCCGGGTTTTACTTTCTGTTGTAATATATTTTTCCAATTGTTTTATAAAAATGTTAAACAAGGAGCGCAAACAACAATATATTGTTCCGTAGAAGAGGTAGCTAATGAGAAGGGATCTCTATTATTCGTAAGAATACATTATATATTAAATAATATGTCAAAAGGTTCAATCTCAATAAAAATAAAATAAAAATATAAAAGAGGGCTATGAGCCTAAAAAATATATAATGAATTATAAATTGAGGTCTAAAGTATTAAAAAATTATTAAGTCACTGATAAAAACCTAATTAATTGCAACTATTGTGTGTAAAAAGTATGGATCTAATCAGTATTAGATCGATTATAAAATACATGATATTTTTTGAAAGCATCTAGTCAAAAATCGTATTTAATTCCAAGTATAAAATTTAAATTTTTGAAGGTGACTCAATAATACAAATATAAATAATAAGGAGCATACAGCAACAGATGTTAAAAATGAAAATAATATATTTATTATTATTATATAAGAAACGTAGACATTTTCAAGATTTGACCATGATCAGTACATAAAGATGACAATTAAGATTTACAAACAAGTTATTAATTAAGAACGCAAAATCGCTAGTCAAAGAAATGTTAATACAGTATCAAGACAAAGAAAGAAGTGCATAATATTAAAAAAATTATCGCAAGTCAATAAGATAGTAACAAATTTTTTCTTTCCAATCGCTTGTGGTACGCGTTAATCGAGTAAGATAAAGTCCAGAGAATGAATTTAATGATCCAATCGGGTATGAAACGTCTGTTTTTGTTTGTATGATTTAACTATCTAAATTAAAAATATTCGTTTTTAGGTTCGTAGCTCTTTTTTATATTTTTATAATATATATTATACAAAAAAAATTTTTTTTTTTATGTAAATATAATAAATTCATTTCGCATTATATCTCTTTATCTTTTTTTTTATCTTTAGAAATTGCGGTGTTGCCACTCCATATCGAATGGCAAACGAACATCAATATCCAGAAAAATTGTGGAATTTATCCTGTCGTCTCTTACATCTGAATGAGAAGATTTTACTACAATTTTAGAAATTATTTCGCATCAAGTGCGTTAAAAAGGTTTTTTATTCTTAAAAGAATCATTGTAAAAACTATATAAATATCAAATTATTTGAAAAGTTTGTATAGGGATTTTTTAAAGATGGTATTGCAGCTCGCTTGAACATATCGCGTTTTATATTAAAGATCACTTGTGGGATTAAAAATATTTTAATATTAGTGGGAAGTTCTAAATTATTTTAAATATATTATATTAAAGATCACTGAGAGAAAAATCATCTAGTGAACACCCCCGTTCGCTAACATTTATTTTAATCATTACGGAACAATGTTCCACTATTCCCATAACAGTTACGTTATTTTCAGATTATGGTTTGGTCAAAATGTTTTTGTCAGCATATTTTGGTTACCTTGTGAGCAAAAAAATGTCAGAACAAAAGAAGAGTAACATTTACGTAGAAATAACATAA
>NW_017259185.1:3087374-3097226 GCF_001594045.1 Atta colombica
AATAGCGTAGCTTTTACGTATAAATTAACATAAAAGTATAAAATTATGTAACATTAACGTCTGCAATTACGTACGAAGGGCATTCATTTTCTTGTTAATGTTATCATTTTTGTGTTTTATATATATAAAATATTCTCTTAATTCTATTCCAATTCCTCGCTTCTCCTCTATTAAGATTCTTGATGTCCATGTTGACTTTTCATTATTCGAGTCACGTAGCCGTCAAGTATCGGGCTGTTTATGTTCATTTACGTCTTCTTTATCCCCTTTACTACATCCTTTTCTACTTTCAAAAACTCCTCATTTCTCAACTTACTTGTTCTCTATTTGATTATGTTAAGGTTTTCTATATTCTCTTAACAAACATCTGCTAAATCGTGTACAGCGTATCCAAAATTCTTGTCTCGGCTTTTCCTATTGCGTCCATAAATATGACCGTATTACCAGAGATCTGGTTTAAGATTTAGCAACGTTTAATTCTTCACCTGTGCTGTCTTGTATTTTCTCTCTTTCGCTCCAATACTCCTCTATATGTGCAACATTTCCTTCAGTTGAACTCTGAACATCATTTCTCTTTTAACTCTCTTGTCATCAGATACCAAGATTACTTATCCTTCTTCATATGTCGATCCACTAAATTCCGTTCTGCTTTCTCTTACTCCTCTGTCAAATATTTTAATTCTCTTCTGATTCAATAAAAACCTCTCCCTCTCTGTTCTCTTTTCGTTCCGCTACCTCGCGTTTTGTCGCGTCATAGTATTTAAACGAGATTGATTGGTGTATTTGCAGGTGTACGCGCAAATGTGTATGTGTGTGTATAATTTCAGCTATTGGTTTACCTCTTATTACATTGTTGTCTTATTCTGATTTTATTAGTAGGCTGCTGTTATTAGTAGGCTTTGTAATAACAATTTTGCCGATGCCTAACCATTTACTATTGTCTATTGTATTTATGTTTATGTTAACTATGTCGTCTATTGTATACTTTGTCTATTACTCTGTTAACGAATGGTCTTTTTCATATAGCTTTGCAATAAACTAAATTAAATTAAATATTTTAGCTGGCTGAAGTAGAATTTTATTGACCTCAATGAATATACTAGACTATTAATTTTCTGGGTAGTATATATACATATATACATATATACATATTGTATATAACGTAAAGTGACAACATTAACAAGAAGATAAATCATCCTTTCTACATAATTTTATATGTTAATATTAGCCATTGAATATCAGCCAATTTGAATTCTAATTGGCTGATATGTGTGTATGTGTGTTTGTATATCTATATAAATGGATATTAAATTTTATCAAATATAAGTTCTCTTTAAACTTTTATTTTATTATAAACTGATGAACATATTAATCTTATACATATATATCTTGAATATTTATATACTATTACATATCTCGGAATTATCATATTAGAATTACATTAAAAAATTAAAAAAATATCAATAAAATATATAATATTAATATTAACATATATAAAAATTCAATTAACATATATAAAAATAGTAGTTCAGATTTTACAAAAAAAGACAAACGAAATGAAGTATATAAATACTCTTATCTAAAAAGAAAAAGAAGCCACTTTAGCTTGTGGCTTCATTTTTCTACTCTTCTTTTGATTATCACGAAAGGCCTTTGTCCATCTTGACAAAGTCATTCTTTGGCTATAATTGTTGATATATATTATATTATCTTGAATATATTAGACGTGAAATCTCGCAACTCATCACATAAGAATCACATTGAAAGTCATAACAAAAAAGTCATAAAAAAAAAGAACTATGTTTACGATTTAACATAAAGAAAAATAAACTCGTTAATTAATAAGAAGAATATAAATTATATATCCAAAACTTAAATATCTGCAGCTTGCGGCTCCATTTGCTTAGCCTTTTTTTTATCGCGTATGATCCTCTATTGTTGCTGAAACATATAGTCCAAAATCCCACCGCGAGTTTATGCATCTATCGCGTATGCAGATGAAATGTCCTCATTCTTGTCCTCTACTTTCTTAAAACTAAATATTTACTAAGCGAATATTTACTAAGCAAGAAGCTTATCTTTCTGGAATTGTACTAATTTCTCTATAACTTGTAATTTGTAATTTGCTTCGTTTTCTGGGAGGCTTAGTAACAACAGTTCTGCTCATCATTAGTGTATGCTTTTTAATTTTTTTATATACAATAAAATAATAATAATAATAATAAAATATTTAAAAAATTGAAATTCGTGTTGAGGGCAACACTAATGCCCATATTCATAGTCAGACCTTGTACTGATTATGAATACGAATATATATTGCCTAAAAAAAAGTGGTCATTAATTATGGCTTACAACTTACGAGAGAAGGAGCGAGCCCGCGGCTCCGGCCAATGAACAAAGACGCAGCAACAAGGTCACAATACAAATTCGCGCACACAATCGTGCGCCATTCAACCATCTTATTTCATTGTCATGTCAAACATGATGTCACAATTACATTATAATATTATGGACCACGTTTTACTGCCTCAAGTTTTTTGTGTGTCACTTTTATGACATATTTACATCCTATTGACGTCGATGAAATGACGTAAATTTTATGTATTAGAAATAATGTCATTGCTTTTTTTGGTGAACACTTATATAACAATACAGGTTTATAATCCTTTTGAGTCTACGAGATTCCGATTGCAACTTTGATCTTAAATGAAAATTAAAACTCTCTATGTCTCTTTGGCTTTAAAACAAGACAGATAGTTTTAAGTTTCATTTAAAGTCAAAGTAACGTTAGTGCAACCAAGCCCTAGTAAAATACACGACTTTGGTCTCGGGCTTGTGCAGATTGTAGGTAAAAACTCAATTGAATCACTTTTCAAATGCAAAAGGAATGTGTGTTCAACTGAGGTCACAAGAGAATTATTACCTGTAAATAGAAAATAACAATATTTCCTACTCCGTTCGCTAGCAAAGCGAGATTTCTACACAATTGAGCCGGGAATAGCATATGCTTCAAGGCCTTCAAATAGTATATAGTAAGAACGCACTTGCGAGTGTTTAATTATTAATAAACAACAGAATTAAATAAAATTTTCTGTGAAATTGATGAATCTGTAAAAATAATTAACTAATAACGTTATAAAGAAACATGATAAAATGTGGTTTCTCAATAAAATGTGTACGAGCAAAGTAGTCTTGAGGACAAAACTGTTGTGATAACGGGGGCAAATAGTGGTATTGGCAGGGAGACTGCTAGAGATTTATACGCCAGAGGTAATTTTACTAAGATGATATTTTAAATTATTCTACTCTCTAAAAGTGAATCAACATATTATTATTGAAAAACAGTAAACAGTCACTGATTATGATAATTATAAGTGTAATACTGTAAATCAGTAAAATTTCACTGAAAGAATTAAATAATAATACTGATTATTTCAAACAATAATAATAGATTACTAGCAACAGTAACTTTTGACTACAAAATCAGAAATATGAACTATTAAAATCAGTAAATGTCCTACACTGAAAGAAATGTTTTATACGAATCATTATTTTATTAATATATTTCACATATTATGGCTTGTTAATCAATACCTACGGGAAATATTTCCACAATTTCTGAATGCATGTTGAAACCGAAATAAACCACATTAAGATGAACACTGATTGTCGCAAAACAAGCGCTTAGATCAAAATTAGCCCAGCAATTACGTTAATATATGTTATATTTTATTCTTGTATGCAAGCCAGCATAAAATGACACTGTTGGTCGAATTTTTAATCATTTAGAGAGAGAGAGACAATCATATTATGATCCACATTATCGATAATGTTAGAAGAAAGCGAGTAATAATCACTATAGCGAGAAAAATTTGATATTATATTCGCAAAACAGCTTCAAAATACTCAAGACTGATATCGATTCCTGACGATATTCGAAATCGAATCTATTACCGTTTTTTGTAGTCTCTCTTGCAGTGGAAATCAAAAAGTTCCAGCAAGTTTATTTAATTTCGGGAATCGTGATTTGCGCGGTAAAAAATCAAATTTTTTTTGATAGCATCTTTTATGACGAAGATTTTATTGATAAGTTGTGATTCGCACAGCGAGAATTACAACTCTCACTACAATATGTAATATTTATTATTTTCTATTCCGTTCGCTGATAAGGCCAGAGATTGTTTGATTCACGATACGTACAATCGAACTGGGAGTGGGCTAGAATTTGCAGTAGTATATAAGAAACACTGCAGTCTTCAAGTAATATATAACAACACGGAACAAAATCGAAACACTTTCTGTGAAATTGGTAAGTGAGCAATTTGCAATAAAAATAATTAACTAATAACGTATAAAGAAACACGATAAAATGTTGTGGTTTCTCAATAAAATGTGTACGAGCAAAGTACATCTTGACGTACTGTCACTGTTGTGTCAAAACTGTTGTGATAATGGGAGCAAATAGTATCGGCAAAGAGACAAACTGCTAGAGATTTATACGCGAGAGATTTTACTGAGATATATTTTTAGTTATTCTAATCTTTGAAATGCAAATAGGGGAGACCGAGGCTAATAAGACTCAGTTTCGAATTTTTACAGGACGAAATTAAGAGACTTATCAAAAAAATGAATTTTACATCAGTTACTACATTTGACTTCCTAATAATATTTTAATAATAAGAGGAAACTGATAATTAATATGAAAAAAATGCATTTTTTTTAATGCATTCCCTCTGATTCAACTAACTTCGGGATCGGAGTAATTCTATTAAGATTATTAAAATAAAGATTAATGTATTTTAAACTACATCTTTGGCTACATATTAATAAAATTTTTATAAAAATGTTTTAAACACAAACATTCGCTTCGCAGAGCAAAACAATGCTTCTTTTTGCAAAATTTATTCATTTCGTGCAAAAACACGTCGAATGAGCCTAGTTTTCGAGATTGAACATGAAGGAACTAAATTTATAATATTTACTACTGAGGAAAATCTCTTTAAAGGAATAAAATTTTGAAGAATAAGTACTATAAGATCGTCATTAAATGAGTCATACAGTATCATGCTGGTTATCTGCTATCCCCATCTGTTCATTTTTTAAAAACATTAACAATATAACGATAACAAAGACACATAAACAAAAAAAATCTTGAACTTTATTAAGTAAGAACTACACTTACTATCTAAGCAGAAATCAAATATCTCAGACAATCATACACAATTGTAAAATAAAAATTTTAAAAATAAAAATATTTATTTAGGTGTAATTATTTTTTAAAATTGTGACATAATTTCTATCATAGATGTGTTCGCAACAAGATGTTACAGCAGATTTAGCGGCAGTCGTTACTGCGTGCTCAGACACGTTTACGTATGTCTCGCGTGTTTTGTTTTTAATGTAGTCTCGATTATTCTACTTATTCTTATAATCAACTGACCCTGGTCTCCCTTATATGGAAAGACCAGTAATAGCGTAGAACAGTTAAACTGAATGTTAAAATTTTTTGCAATATTAATCTCGTCATGCTTGATTTTTCTACATAATTATATTGATAGTCCATCAAAATTATTTTCAGATCTGTATCTATTTAAATTCTTACACTTCAAATAAAATCGATTTTTCCGTGCAGATGTTGCTTGTGGTATAAATGAAATATAGATTTATTATTGGTTAAAGTGATGTATATAATTCTCTTCACAATGATAATTCCCAATTGTATTGCATCGTCCGAAATTTGATTTTTTTTCTTGTCTTTGGTGTGCAATGTCATATCTCGAAAATTTTTGACTGTTAGATTTGAGAGTCCAAGATCGGAAAATTTTAGTATTAATTTTAGTCATATTTCCGTGAAATTTGAGATTATATGTCCTAAAAATTTACTGCCAGTACTGAAAATATATGTATAGCACAAAAATAGGTATACCATATGCAGCATGCAACGCTCTCTGCATGAACGAATTCTAGTATACATTAGAGGCATGTATGTGACTGTATGTATGTTATCATTTAAGAAATCGAGCATCGTGTGATTCCGTCTTTAGGCATACGCTGCCTCACTCTGTCGTTCTGTGCGTTGATTTGGCCCAATACACTACCGTGTCTTTTGATTATATATAGCCAGTAAGTGTTATATCTTGAGTTTTGTTTCTTAGATAGGTCAGTCACTAAAGATGAAAATAATACAACTAAATAACAACTAAAAAAAGAAAATGAGATGTTTTATTGTTTTAGTCGACAATTTTTAGTATAACAAGACGAAATTAAAAAATGTAATAAGATTAAATTAAAAAGTGCTACATTAAGGGAGATACTAAGTAATGAAACAATAAAATTATTTTTTTCTGTTTTTTTATTAAAACTCAATAATATGTAGAAATAATGAAAAATGATAATAGCGCTTTTTTTGTTGCTGCTAAAGTTTCCTACAAAATGAGTATTTATCAAACTTGGTGTTATGAATAGAATTGGAGACACAATGATTTGAAGATAACTTAAAATCCTAAAAGTATCCTAAAGTTTCTTGAAAAATAGACAAGAAAGAGCACTGTTTTAGTTATTTTCTTTTACATTGTTTGAATGCATCGGAGAATTAACCCGGTGTCATTGTGGCTGGGTCATAATGACCCGAGACATTTTTAAACATTTTGTATTTTTTTACATACTTCATAGATTTTAACTAATCTCTTAGCTGGAGCTAAGACTTTCTAAAACCATTGTTGACATTGCGAGAATAGACCAAAAAAGTATTCGGGTTATCATGATTCACTTCAACGTCCATGTAACATTTTAGCACCACAATGACGCCGAGTTAAAAGTAACATACATAATTTAAAGACATAAGATAATTTAAAGTAGAAGTCTTATATGAAAAAATTCAGCTCCATACGATTAATATTTTCAGAGATATTAAGCTCTAAAATAAGCAATTTTTTTATGAAATCCTTTTTTGAATATTAAAGTATTTTTTTCATATATATAATGAAATAACAAGTTAAACAGTAATGTAAATAACAAGAATCTTAAAAAAAATAAATCATTTTACATCTACGATGTAATGTAATACTAAAATTGTTCGCTTTACGTTAAGTACATATACAGGGTGTTTCAAAATTCGCGTCTACGAAGTACAAGATGTAATACTTTATTATATATACTTTTTTGCAAAATTGCGTCTGATAATGAATTTTTGCAATAGAGCAAGTTGAAGTTAATGAATAAGCGCTCTGATCTATGTAGCCTTTTATTATAAAAAAGTAAAGAAAGAATTAGCTCTTAAAATATCGTATATACTCGAATATTTTATTTTATTTTTTTTTTACTTTATTTTTAATAACTGTTTTAAAATAAATCAATTTTTAGACGGACGCGAATTTTAAAATACCCTTTATAATCAGCACTTACTAAAATGAATTTTCTTATCAATTCATTTTCTGTATATGTCTCTTTGCAAAAAAAATGAAATCTTTAACGAAAAGAAAACATTTTTGATGTAACTTTTTAAAACGATTAACAAGAGTGAAAAAAGTGAATCACGGAAATTTTTTACAAATATCTAATGTAACTATTTTTTTAAGTTACGTTAAGAATATTTTACTTTTCTTTGAGAGAAAGATTTTTATGAAAATATCTCGTTATTTAAGCGTCACTTTTTATCACTCATATTGATAAAGCTAATTGTTTTGTTATTAAAAGTTACGTCAGAAACTTTTTCTTTTCATTGAAAGATTATATTTTTATTATAAAGAGAAATACAAAAATGAAATAATAGGGGAGAACTGACTGTAAGTTGTTTTTATTATTCCACATCGTGCATCTTCTCTGACTTTGAGTAATTAGATGATGATAACTTTAAATCTACGTAACTTGGTCATAAGAAATTGTACAAAAAAAAAAAAAAGAAACTCATGAAGGTAAAAAATATATAATATCTTTAGCAGTACCAAAGTAGATACTTATATATATAAATATTTACTTTATACAATATACATAATCAATAATGTTAGAAGAAAGTGAGCAATAATCAATGTAGTGAGAAAAATGCGATTTTATATTCGTAAAACAGCTCCAAATTGTTCGAGACTTCCGGACAATTCTTGAAGTCGAACTAATTACCGTAATACTGGTAGGTTGTAATTCGCACTGCGAGAGTGTGACTGTTCGTTGCAACGTGTGATAAGTATTTATACTTATTGCTTTTTATTCTGCTCGCTACACAATAAAAAAATTGTGTTAAATATTTGTGTTAAAAACAGTACGTTCATATTCTGTCAAGAGTTTGTGTCAAATTTTTTAACATATTCGAGTTTTAATTTAACATAATGATTATGTTATTTAAAGATTTTGTGTGAAATTGATGTTCAACATTTCTTCAATTAATATCAAAATAACACAGTTTATGAGTAAATGCACAAATAACGTAAAAATAATGTAAGAACATAAATTCTAAGACAAATAAATAAAATACGTATTAATTTAACATATCATAAATATCAATTTTCTGAAAAAATGCTATCACGGATTGTTTAACGTCGATGATATCTTTTTTTATATTTATTGTCTTACATAATATTTGTGTTATATATTTATATTATCTTGTGTTGAATTAATCCAAATTTGAGGGAACCGTTGCGATATGCGGTTTATGTTAAATTCGACACATTTTTTTCCAATAGTGCAGCAAAAAATCAAGTGTTGAGATTTGTACTCACATAATTATATAATCATATGTACATATATACATGAAAATTATATTACGAATCGAAAGGGGATAGAATATGCCTAAAGTAATATATAAGAACATAAACATGATGTAATTATACAATAAAGATCAAAATCGATTATAGCACTTCCTATGAATTCGATATAGTGAATGATTTCGATTTAGTGAGAATAAATATAATTAACATCGTAAATAAAGAATACTATAAAATGTTATGATTTCTCAATAAAATGTGTACGAGCAAAGTACGTCTTGAGGGCAAAACTGTTGTGATAACGGGGGCAAATAGTGGTATTAGCAAGGAAACTGTTAGAGATTTATACACGAGAGGTGATTTTACCGAGATATTTCAAATTATTCTCTTTGAAATTCATGTACATAGGTATCATAGGGCCATTAAAATAATAATGTAGGACGGTCAATCTGAATACCAAAATTTTTTGCAGCGTTGTTCTCATCATGTTTAAGTTTTCTACATAATTATTTTGATGGTCCAGCAAAATTATTTTTAGTATCTGTATCTATCTAAATTTTTACGCTTCAAATAAAATCGTTCTTTTCGTTCAGATGTTGCTTATGGCAATAAATAAAATATAAATTTGTTATTGATTAAAAAAGACAGTAATTTCAAATTGTATATTATTATTGAATAACCATATAACAATATTTTATATAACAATATTTTATTATAACAATATTTTAGAAGCATTCGTTTCTTTACTGGATTAATAGACTTTTTTGATTATTCTTTTCTTAATTTAAGAATTCCATAAATTTTTTTTCACAAATCAATAAATATTAGAACGTTTGTAAAGAATTTAAAAAAAAATGTTATTGTAAATATATCGCATTTTACATCAAGTTACGTCTTAGATGTTCTAAAAGATGACGTTTACATGTTACAGCAATGTTTGTGCAGATTCGTTCAGTATTGTTTATTTCGTATGATTTTGGAAATGGCTAAGGATAAAATGTTTTTATGATATCTAAAATCCTATTTCAAAAGTACAAATGCTATTCAATTAGCAAAAAGGATCTGTGTGTAATTTTTCTATTTTATTAAAAGACACGTGTAATATAGTTTTAAATATTAATAAATTATGTTTTAATTTATAATTTATTTATTAATG
>NW_017259185.1:3097326-3099705 GCF_001594045.1 Atta colombica
CCACCTTCAAGGTAAATAGATAAATTCGTAACATAAGAATTAAGAATCAATTGAGTTAATTATCATTTGCTTGATTTTTTTCTTTCTCTTTCTTCATTAAACTTATCTTATATTTATATTAATTAAATTTTTGTACGTTAAAAAAAATGACGATGTAGTTCGTAATTTTATGGCTGTTTTTAGATTCAAAACAGGATATGAAAATAACGCAGGTGAACTTGCGGTTTATTCTCTGGACCTATGTAGCTTGAAGAGCGTAAGGGATTGCGCAAAAAATTTGCTGACGAACGAAGCAGCTATTCACATACTTATAAATAATGCGGGTATAGCTGCTTATCCGTTATACGAGAAAACAGAGGACGGAAATGAAATGACATTACAAGTCAACCATCTTGGTCATTTTCTTTTGTCATTTCTACTGTTGCCAAAAATGCAGAAGTCATCTCCCAACTGTAGAATAGTTAATGTCTCGTCACTTGCACATTTTTGTATGTAAAATATACCAAAAATATTGTATTCTTAACTTAAGAATATCCCACTTATGTATAGTTTTCTTCTAAAATAAGCAAAAATCTTAATTTAAGAGAGAAATCTAAATTATCATATTCTTAATATAAGAACAGGCTGTCCTATTTTAACGATTATCTCAAATATCTTTGTTTCAGATAAAGGTTGCATAATTTTAAGGGGGAATCGTTTTCAAAAACCACGTGAAACACGCGTGTAACGATGACCTTTACAAATCAAGAATATATTATTATAATTTAAGAAAATATTTTTATATCTATTAAAAGGAAATATTAAGTACATCTTTCAAAAATACAATTTTTTTGGTATAATATTGTGAGAACTTTAAAACTGAACTAAATCGATTTTTGTTTACTAGTTCTTATTTAAAACTAGGAAATTTTTTTTGCAACAATCATTATTAAAACTTTGAATAATGAAGAGCGAGTTTATAATTTCAGTGTGAAGAATTCTTAAACATTAAGATTATCAAATATAATTCAAATATAATAATATAATTCGTGAAAATATAATTCGTGAAAATAACTTGAGGCTATATATCTTACAGTTTTTCTTCTTGTATAGATCTTTTACAATAAACATCTTGTATAGATATCTTTTAAGAAACATTATCAACACTTTTAAATTGTGTGCCAATATTAGAAGAGTCTTTTCATTTTTATTACACACAAATTTTCTATTGTAGGGGCTGATATAGATTTCGATAATATTAATTTGGAGAGATCTTACGGGCCGATCAGAAGTTGCACAATCTAAATTAGCGAACATTTTGTTTACCAAGGAACTCGCTCGTAAATTAAAAGGTATGACACAAACATTGCATTTATACGAATTGCATTGAATCACATTTACATAATATTTGACAATCATTAATTACTTATTAATGATTTGTTACATAATAAAGGAAAAATATATCGAAGATAAATTCTTACATAAAGATTTCGATTTTTAGAGGCAAATATTTATGGGATAAACACATAGTGTTTATATCCTGGTATGATTCCGACCAGACTATTCCGGTATGGTGATAGGGTACTATTTTCAGGTTTTACTTTCTGTTGTAAGATGTTTACGCAATTGTTTTATAAAAATGCTGAACAAGGAGCGCAAATAACAATATATTGTTCAGTAAATGAAGAGGTAGCCAATGAGACTGGACTTTATTATTCGTAAGAATATATTCTATATTATATAAAAAATTACTTTTATAAAGTAAATATAATAAATTTAGTTTGCGTTATATCTCTTTATCCCTTTTTTATCTTTAGGAATTGCGGTGTTACTACTGCATATCGAAAGGCAAAGAATCATCAATACCCGGAAAAATTGTAGAATGTATCCTGTCGTCTTTTACATCTGGATCCAGAAAAAGATTTTCCTACAATTTTGGAAATCGTTTCGCATCAAATGCATTGAAAATGTCTTTTATTCTCAAGAAAATCATTGAGAAAATTTATAAATAGTGTTTATATTTATTTAATCTTTAATTCATAAAATGTTTAATACAAAAAATAAATATATTTTAATAAGTGTATATCTAATAAATATTTTATGGTTTAATTCATGTATTTAAATAGATTAAAAGTAGATATTAATGTAATAGCTACTAAGGCTCGATTTCGCAATATATAGTTACTTAAAGATTAAAGATAATCAAGAAATTCATGAATGAATTTCATTGATTCTAGCAACTTTTAATCTTTAGATAATCATGTATTGTGAAAACCTAGGGCCTAAGACATGTTTTATAGTTTTTATGTCATATGCATGCGCGCGCGTGTATATGTGTGTGTGTGTGTGTGTGTGTGTGTGTGTGTGTGTGTGTGTGTGTGTGTGTGTGTGTGTGTGTGT
>NW_017259185.1:3099715-3105018 GCF_001594045.1 Atta colombica
GTGTGTGTGTGTGTGTGTGTGTGTGTGTGTGTGTGTGTGTGTGTGTGTGTGTGTGTGTGTGTGTGTGTGTGTGTGTGTGTGTGTGTGTGTTACATGTATATGCATACAATTTTTCATCCCATTCATTCGCAGCAAGACTAAGTACTGAATGAGAGCAAATCATATTAGTTTAATAAGCTTCGCTTTTAATAAAAAATACAACATAAAACCCTTCACTCTAAAAATATAGGTATCCCTTAGAATTTGCAAATTATAGTACAATTCTGTATCAAAGAATTGAACATATATAAACTGTTTTATTTTTTTAATTATATAACAAATTTTACATGATATTTAAATATCATTATATGTAAATTTAATTTAATAAGAGAAAGTTTTCTTTTGTTCTATAGATAAGATATTGTGCAAATTAGACCATTGTTTACGTTGTCTACTAATTTTTGCTATTGATGTTAGAAAATTCTTTTAATTCTTTTATTAATTCAATTTTTATTAATTCAATTTCTTTTATTAATTCAAAATATTCGAAAAGCGACATTTAGATATCATGTACAATTATTATGAAATCATTTAAAAAATAATAAAAAAGTACATATCTAATGCCGGATCTGATTCACATATAATTTAGAGTACTCATTCATTTTAAATTATTTCTACTTAAAAATATTGTTCGGATGAAATTTATCAAAATATAACTTGAACTTTTCGATATATTTAAGAATTATCTAATTTTTCTTAATTTTATTTAAAAATATTTTGAATTACGTCCATTCAATTTCTCATTATTTAAGAATTAGTTGTTTTCGGCATAAAGAATTGCATTGTGCGGCGCGTATTCTAAAACGCTCTGTATAATTGTAGATATATATAAATTTCGTTTATACACATTATGAAAATAACAAGCTATGTCTGTATACAACTTATAACTCATATGGACACAATCAGATCAATGTAATATGCGTAAATAGTCTGGATTAAGCAGACCACGAATACAAGAATGCCATACATCGTGGAGAATTGATTACTTGCGGAATTAAAAATAAAAATAATGTTATTCAACATATATACATTTAAAATAATCCTACTCAAACATAAAAATCCTTTCTTGCTTTCCAATAAATTAACGAAAAATAACATTTCGCAAAATTGTGACTGTCATATATGATAAAGTACGATTTCTATAAGTATAAAAATATAAGTTAAAAATGATAATAATGATTTAGACATTTTCATTTGAATGATGCACCTATTAATTTGCAGCAAAAAATTTAATCCTCTGCTAGCAATATTGGATTTTAAACAGCATAATCAATTTTTTTATTGTGAATTCTGATAGATAAATTTAAATGTGTAAATAATAAATATAAAATACAATTCAACTTCGGTGATAATAAAAATTCATTTTACATACATTTATAAATACATTTACAAATAAGAATTTTCTCAGATTTTTGTATTTTGTACAATCCGAAATAATATAAAAATCTGTACTAAAGATTTCTAAGTTGTTGACAAAGGATGAAAATTTTACATTGACAGAGGATTTTGTTAAAAAATATTTTCCTTCTTCTTTTGTAAAATAATATTTTATGTAATAACATTACTAAAAATATATTTAATATTTCAGGAATAATTTCTTTTAATACTGAATATTATTGTGATTGAATGGAATCAATTTTGTTTCAAATGAAAATACATACAATTCCCATTCATCAATGTACCATTTAAAGGACTAATTAAATCTTTTCAATTTTATCGCTTCAGATGGTTCTACATCGAATACGATTTTTGAATAATAATTTGAATTAATCACGTAAATGTAATTGTGAATTTTTGCGAGAGGTACATTGTATTTAGCAGCAGCTTGTTTAGTACGCGATGTTTCATGTGAAAATGAAGAAATATAATGTAGGCTAGTGGCGAACGCGATCGAGGATACTGGAACGCGAATGAACGTGCGTGCATACTGCATACTAATGTGTGTGCGAATGACTTCGTGCAAATACACGGATTACATCTGTGCGCAATCGTGCGTGTGGCACATGTGCTAACCAGATGATGCGCTGCGGGATACGAGATAATTGTCATACGAGTCTCCGGTTATTATTTCCTAATTATACGCGAGCATATCAGTATCAATAATATATTATGTTATTTAATTGTAATACATATACAGATTCGTCGCAAATTAAGTACTGATGATTAAGATAAAATAAGTCAAGATATTCTGCAAAAAAAAGTGCAAAAAATGAAGATAGAATATTCATGCACTATTAAATTATTGTAGTTTTAGTCTTATTGTATATTATTATTTAGTCTTATTGTAGTTATAGTAGATATACATTCAATTTAAATATTTAATATCTGTAATATCTAGCTCGAAATAAACAAATATAAAAAATAGAACTTTTTTTCGATTTAATAATAACACGAGCCAAAGTCTATATTTAATTTTTCCATTTTCTTACTATCAGAAAAATTAGAAATTTTTAATTTTTAAATTTTTCGTGGATAAAACTATTTAAAGTAGCAGATAGCTGTAAATAACAATTAGCAAATAGAGAGAGAGAGAGAGAGAGAGAGAGAGAGAGAGATATATATATCATCAGAGATTTTTCATTCTCTCATCAGAGTAAAAACACAAAATGAAATTTATATAATTAAAATTCCACAATCTCGGCTAAGGAAAATTTTCAGTCGAACTTGCTTCACTCGATTATTCTCTCAGTTCACATGAACAGCAACGGCTGAATGGCGATGCAGCTCGCGATAGTGCAGATAAATGCTATGGCTTATTAGTATTCTAAGATCAAGTACTGATCGTCGTTCAAGCATGAAAAAATTCTTGGCTATATGGAAATATTGCTGCAGGATATAGTGAACAGATGTGCGAAGTTTACGAGGTACCATGCATTTGCTGCATAATATTCTCACTTAAATATCTTCTATCCTCTAAGTAATATATTATAGTTCAGCTTTTTTAAGATTAAAAAGATTCTTTGCCTCTAATTGTCATGCTATATATTTTTAATCACAAATAGTAACATGTGCTTACGAATCATTACGAGAGATAACCTCGTTAATCTCAAGATAACCTTATTATTAAAATCGCTTATACTCAACAGATCAAACGATGTATTCACGCAAAAAAATATTTTAATACATAATATTCTATCTCAGATACAAAAAACATATATAATTCAAGCGACATATATAATTCTAATGATAATTTTAGCTGGAGAAGCGAAATATCTTTTTTGCGTTTCATTATGTATCGTTATCGTTGCAAATCGAATTACACGATAATAGTAGATAAACGATAATAGTAACAGCTCCATGAATTTGACCTACTTTTTCAATCATAATTGTTATTGAAAATCGTACAATGCACAGATGAATTAACGAGCTATCCACAGTATTCTGAATTCAAGCCTGATTGTCTCACTGACAAACAGAGACGAATAAAGATTCCGTGCACGCTTTTAATTGTCGATAATACGACGAAGATATTCATTGGCGTCTCTCCCCCATGTACAGTGAAGAATGGGTTCATCTCGAGCGAATAAGAGTCCTTCAAACGACGAGCGCTATACTATTTAGAAATCTACTCGAACATACAAAGGGATGTCATCCCTCTCGGCGGAGGTGGCGATGCCATGCCCGAGTGCTCTCTCATGCCACGTACAGGACATGCGTCGCGACGCGCACGCACACCATGGTTCGTCCACTGGTTGTTAACTTTCAATAGCACGGGTCGAATAACATCGACGAACTTTGCAACACGCGACATAGGATGGTAAAGAAAAAAGGGAGCATAGAAGGCGCGGGAGCGGAAAACGGGAGACCACCCGCATATTATTCGAAAATGTATCGACTCGCAACTCGTTAATCTCATTCTGTAGTAATATTAATAGAATCGGTCAAGAGAACTCTTAATAAATTTTTGGTTATGAATTTTATATATTCATTCACGTATTCTCTTTTCAAGGATTTATTTAAAATATTTAAAATATTTGTTATTTAATTTTAGGATAAAATAAAAAATTTTAGGATAAAATAAAAAAAAGTATACTCGTACTTGTAGCTCGAAATTGCAACAGCAAATAATCAGTTAATAGTAAGATACGAGCAATGGAATAGATCTAGAATTTAAACTAGTTTATTTAATGATACAAAAATCATAAAAATTCTTATAATTTTTGCATTATTGAATAACTAATTTAATTCTTAACGGTTCATTTAATAAATTAGTTTAAATTCTAGATTTATTCTATTACTTATGTTTTCATAGAAAATTATGAAAAAGTTTCATTGTATTCCATTGTTTCATTGTTTAAAAATTAACTTTTATTTTGTCTTATGTCTTTTAATCCCTTCGCTTACAATATCGTGAGACAATATTATCTACAATTCGTGGTAAGGAAATCGAGCCAAATATGAGTATCATGGATGAGAGATATCGTGATATACGTCGATCGGGCCAAACATAAACAATACTATCATGATTAATTTCCGCCACTGTCTTTCTGTCTCAGTTACGTGTTATTCTTGGCCGAATTCGCACATTCAAATATATTTTCTTAAACATATTAGGAAAATATTCCTAAAAAAATGTCTTCAAAAAAAAATTTAGCGTTAATGAGGACAGTGAGAATTGTGCTAACATTGTAAAGAATGATTTGATAGATATTTTTAATACTGATAGTGGCAGTAGTGATATTTCATTTCCTGTACGAAAATGTTGGAAACGACTGATTATTGAAGATGATATTGACGATGAAGATTAATCATCAACTATCAGAGCAATGGATTTGGAAAGAAAAAAATAATAAACCAAAAATCTGGAATTATATGAGACTCCTGGCATAAAAGCAACTTTATATCAATTAGGTGCAAATAAAAAAGAATTAGACATTTTTAATACTTGATAATATGTTCTGGGAAAATATTGTAAGATAGGAGACGAATCGGTATGCAGAATAAATAATAAACAATGAAAATAAAAGACGAACAATCGATGAAACTTAGTATCCTGCAGATTGTAATGAAATAAAAACATATATTGCATTATGCATAATAATAGTTCAAGTTAAAAAAATCAACAATTCAAATGAATTAGTTTAAGAGAGTTGTTATAGAAACGCCAATATCTAGAAAAACGCTAATGCTATTGAAAATTTCTGGAAATATCTAGATGTTCGCATTTTGCAAATATCAATGATTGATAATACAGATAAATTACGCAAAATAAAACCTGTGACAAATTTTTTTAATCAAAAAGAAGTGTGTGTGTATATATATAT
>NW_017259185.1:3105118-3109184 GCF_001594045.1 Atta colombica
GGAATATAAGGAATCCTACAAATAGTTTAATTCATCGAAAAGGGCGAAATTCGGTAATTTTATAAATTATGTGAATTAGAATCGGATTATGCTATGATTTTAAAATATACACAGGTAATGATAAAATAAATTCTAATGACAGTGCATCTGAAAGTGTTGTCAAAGAGCTATCACAGTTAGTGTTATACAAAGGGCATACTTTATACTTAGACAATTGGTATTTTTCGCCAAAACTATTTATAACTTTAGTTAACAGTAAAACTAATGTCGTTGAGATAGTAGTTCGAACAGAAAGAATATTTTGTTAAAGATTTTTGTTAAAAAAGGGAGAAGATGAGTAGAATGAGAAGCTGAAATGGAATATTGGCATTAAAATGACCGATGTAAACCTGGCGCTCAATTTTATCAAAAATAAAAATTAATACTGCAGGCCGTTTGTACTTCGTTTGTACTTGTTTGTACCGATAATTATTTCGTTTGTACCTCAAACAGTTAAACAAAAAGTGAAAAATAAAAAATGGCCAGCGCGCAACTTTAAAATTTTTTAATTTCATTTATGCCAATCGAAAGAGAATTTGTACTTCGTTTGTACCCGTTTGTACCTCTCTTATTTTCGTTTGTACCTCAAAGGATTCGGAGATATTCTTTGAGGTACAAACGAAAGTAATAGAGGTACAAACGAGTACAAACGATTCTCTTTCGAATGCCATTGGTCCCATTTCGTTATCTTTAAAAATGACCGACTTACCCTCTTGACGCATTTATAAAATTTTGAAATCGCTGTATCTCCGAACCTTTTGACGTACAAACGAAAGTAATAGAAGTACAAATGAGTACAAACGATTCTCTTTCGAATGCCGTTGGTCCCATTTCGATATCTTTAAAATTCGTTAAATTTGCTATGTAGGGGTTGCGCAAAAACTGAAACGCGTTGTATCTCCGAACCCTTTGAGGTACAAACGAAAATAAGAGAGGTACAAACGGATACAAACGATTCTCTTTCGAATGGCATAAATGAAATTAAAAAATTTTAAAGTTGCGCGCTGGCCATTTTTTATTTTTCACTTTTTGTTTAACTGTTTGAAGTACGAAATAATGATCAGTACAAACAAATACAAACGAAGTACAAACGGCCTGCAGTATTAATTTTTATTTTTGATAAAGTTGAGCGCCAGGTTCACATCGGTATTAAAATGGAAAAATAAACGAGATGTTTATATTATTTCTACAGTAAAAATGACTGAACAAGATAAAAATCAATTTTATCCTACTTCGAAACCGAAATGTGTCATTGAGTACAACACTAATAGAATGATTGGAATTGATCGGCAAGACCAAATGCTAACGTGCTTCCCTGTTACGAGGAAATATACGAAAGGATATCGAAAAGTTTTCTTTTACATGTTTGGTATTGCTTTTCCTACATTTTGTTCAACAAAATAAATAATAGAAAAAACAGAGTCACGCTGAATGATATAGAATTGAAATAGCCGAATTATTAATTGAAAAATATACCAAAATATAAACAACGAGGACGATTATCGAACGGAGATTTATCACAGAAACTGTATGCACAACATTAAGGTCATTTTCCCAAGCATATAGACCCAACATCATCGAAATCAAAGCCACCAAAAGTCTGTAAAATTTGTACGAAACATAAAAAACGGAGTACAAAAGATGTAAAGTTGCATTACATGTACCAATATGTTTCGAAAGCTACCATACAATTGAAGATTATTAATTTTCTGTAAATTTTTTTCAAAAAATTAATAATTTAAAATAAGCATTTCTTCAGAAATTGGAATAAAATATTGATTTATTATTTTTTTTATTTCAAGTTAATAAATCTTTTTTGTGTGACTGATGGATCGTTTTCGTAATTATTCATCAAACATCTTATAATTAAACCAGTTATTTACGTAAGACACATGTGCGATTGGCACAACTTAGAACGCTTAGAACGAAATGGCTCGTGAAATGGCTCGACGTGTGACCGATCTTGCTGTTAATTATGATACGCGCCATCGGAACTTAAATCGTAAGACAAGGGGTTGAACTCTTTGTTTTTAATTGTCAGTTTAAAATTAAGAATATAATTTTGCTATCCTTTTCATTCTCGCTTTTATTCGATGTATTATTGAAATATTTTTACACGAAATTCAAAGATTTTAAATATCGAGTATGTAGCATTATATGAAAGTTCCTCGCATGGAAAATTAAAAATCATATTTCTAATACTTTAATGTGTTTCATATTGCGATTCTATTAAATAATTAATTAAATTCAAACTATACCAAATGTATTTGAAATTCGTCTATTATATATTTATTTATAATTTATTTTGACCTAATCGATAAAGCTCAAACGAAAGGCTTTGAAAAAGATTCTATGTTAATCTAAAGATTCAATGTTATGAATAATTTTTATGTATACAAATTTAACCATCTATGTATATATACTCAAATTCATTACGAAATTAATTAAGCGAAAAAAAAAAAATTTATTGACTTGCATTTCATATCGAGATAAAAAACTGTAAATAAAAAACTGCTGAAGAAGAGCATTACAAGGCATCGACTCGGCGCATTTTGCCGTTTCTGTATCCAAAAGTTGATTTATGTTAGATGCCGGGTCAAAGAGTGGTCGAGTACTTTAGCATTATACCGAGAATGTTGCGAATGCTGCAACCATTCTTGAACGCTGCTGCAATTGAGTGTAATCGTCGGAAACGCAAATGTTCTAGCGTCATTGTTATTTCAAATGATGAGTAACGAACGCGTTTGTAGTATCATTCTTTTCTTAAATAAGAAAACATTGGAGAAGTCAATTTTATGGGCTAACGAGATCTTATTGATAAGTACAGATGAGTCTCTTAATTATAATTTTGCGGAAGGATATGAAAGACGTCAGAGCAAGACTTTGACGCATAAATTAATTGTAATTGTATGTCATTTGGTTTTCAATACGATTAAAACGTTAACGTAAGACCTCGCATTTTTATTAAAATTGTGAATTCTTAGGAAAGATTATATGTTTTGAATATTTTGTTGTATTCTTTCACAACGCGAATTTATTTAGTTTAAATTATATATTATATTGGATACATATCATGTATATAGAAGCTATAAAGCAGACAAAAATTAAAATGAATAATATAATGAATAATGAATTATTCCTTAACAAGCAATATTATCAAATAAATTAATGAATTCCTATATAATAAATTATTCATATAATGAATTATTTCTTAATGATCAATACGTTTTCGTATAAATATCTAGAAAAGATAATATATACGGCATGATTCCGTAAGACTTTACTTTTACGCGTTGGGAAGTTAATAATTTCTATTTGCACTTAATTAGGCGCGACGTCGGCAAGTTTCCGATGCACAGCGCATTGTGCGCATCGATGCGCAATTATTTAAGACTTCGCTCGATCCCGAAGCTCTCGCTCGTTATGCAAGCTCTTCGTGTTTCCCCCGACGACGTATCGATTTCTGTCAGACGCGGAGAACCTGATCTACGAGTTTACGCGCGTATGAGCCGCCTGCAGCGCGAAATATCTCGCGTATAAATTGCTCGATCACCGATAGAGTCGAGCAGCACGGACATGAAAATACAAACGGCCATCGTCGGCAGGTATCAGTACCGAATAGTTTATTATCGTCATAAACCAGACTATACCGACGTTCGCGAACAATTCGAGCGTGTATTTTGCCATGAGCATTGATGCACTTGTCCACGTGAGAGAGAGAGAGAGAGAGAGAGAGAGAGAGATAGGATAGATAGATTTACCATAAAAAAAAATCGTTATTTTCTTGCGAAGCGATATTTGTATTCGCAGAACAAAGAAACGTATCGATACCGTTATCATTATTATTGCGCACGCTAAAATTTTTCTATATTTCAAAACTATGTTCTACACTTTAAAAAATATTTAATAATTTATTTAATGTGCACTGGAAAAATACTTAAAAATTTATTACGTTTATTTCACTAAAATAAATCCTTACTTAAAAAAAAAATAAAATTATTCCTAATAAATAAACTATTTTTATTAA
>NW_017259185.1:3109284-3113811 GCF_001594045.1 Atta colombica
TATTTCAATGAGATATTGTATTTCAAAAATATATATTTCGTCATTATAACCAAACTTTTTATAAGCAATAATTATTAAAAAAATCGTTACATTTGCTTGTAAATTTTTCTTTTTCCTATTGTATAAGTAATTAAAAAATGTTTCAATATTTCTTAAAAGAAAAAGCCTCGTCTTATCGAAAAACATGTCACGTTGAATCATGTTCCCATCATAACATATATCCTATGTAATTTCAAGCGTACGCATTCATGTTCGCATCTTATGCACAATGATGCATAATTATAATTCCATCGCATCGTCAGTTTTGTTGCTGATTTTTCATGATATCGACGCTCTGAAAGTTCCAAGTCGGTTTTCTGGGTAGCTGGGTTGGTGGTTGAAGAGCCAATTCAAGGGAGGATATTATGTAGCCTTAGGGAGATGCTAGGTGGTGACGTCCCGTTGAAGTTCCCGGAAGCGAAGAGCAGAACATAGGAAGGCTCGCAGCTCACTGAGGAACACGGAGGAGAAGAGGTGCGAGGATATTGCATTCTGCTTGGTAACTTCTGCAGCATCCTATCTCTATTTCTCGCTTTCGAACACGTTTTTCCCTTTCTCTTTCTCATTCATACTGTCTATCTCTTATGCTCCCTGTGATCTTCCGTCAGCATTCTGCTCGACGAGGAACTTAGCAAAGAGTCTAGCAGATTTACATGCACGTGCTCGGATCTGTGTGGCTGGATACTGTTTACGCTTGAATAAAGTTCCTTTCCCTCCTTCTCTTTGCTACGCGCTCTAAAATGCTAATGCAATTGCTATAAGATGATTTCTGATGAATAGCAATAATAACCATGAACGCGATTAATACGTAAGAGAATAAAGGTGATGATAATAAATGATGTGATCATATCTTACAAGATAGAATTCAAAGTCACATTTGTTACACAATGTGTTTCGTACTTCAATGACATAAATACAAATAAATACAGCGCAAATTATACTAATTAAATGAGATGATTAATTAAATGATTTCTTATAATGTCTGATCATGAGTAATTTCTTGTGGTAAAAACTTCTCAGTTTTCATTTGTAATTTATATGTAAAATATTTAAAAAAATTTGTTTCTTCTTGATTCTAAATGTTTCTCTTCAATTTTCTTACATTATTCAACAATTATATTGATATAATTTTATTATAAAAAAATAAAATTTTCATACATCTTCATTCAATGTAATACTTTTAAATTGTGATTAGTTAGTAATTTTTGCCTAGAATATGATAACAATAGTATTGCAAGATATCATCAATTTACCTACATAAAAAGATATTTTTAGGATGAATACGGTAACAGTAATTAATATCTTATTAGATCTTACATATCTTTTCATTTTTCATCTCATTCCATGAATTTAAATAGATCTATATTTACGTTTGCATGTAATAAATTATGAATTTGTATTAGTGTCCATGTTTATGGGCAGCGTAAGATTAGACTTGATTATTTGTAGTCTGCTTATATTAAATGTGAGCAAGATAGTTTCGCGAATATGTAGTTTCATATACTGCAAATTTCATATAATCTTTAATTTGCTTAAACATCTTCTACATGTTCTTTGCATAATGAGTATCCACATATAATTATTCGAATCACTAATTAATCGGATTATAAGAATTAAAGATTTTCAAATCTTTCTTTAATTTAAATATATAATTATAATAATAATTTACATTGTTGATGAAAAAAAATCTCCTTGCCGTAGCTAACCTTGGTTTGTTAAAATAATTTGCTGCTGTAACTATAAATTTATAAACTCCGGCGAAATGGTTTGCTGCTATAATAGATATCACAACTAAGACATTAGATATGATACTTATATTTTAGCTGTCCATATTTTACATCTACCATTTAGTTACACGCAGTTTTCAATTACATCAGCTACTAATTTTCTTTTTTCCATATACCTTTTAAATATAATATAATATTCCAAAAATATTAATTTATATTTATTTTTGTAGTTTTAAAAGATTCCATTTCTTACTATATATTATAAGATTTTTTGTTATAAAAAATGTTTCTTTTTGTAAAATCAAAATTTCAATTATGCAATTTAAATTATTAACATTTCATCGTACATTCTGTATTCTGCACATTATATTAATCAATTTATCAATCTTATAACTACTCATGTTGCCCATTATATCGCGATGCAAATTTCTAGGCTGCCATGATTCCAAGCGTAATATCGCATCGCATTCTAGCGTAGCGCATTTGCATTTTCAAATTTTCGAGGGGCGCGCGCTGATTCCTATCGTCGTTGCTCATTGTCTTGATCGACATTGCAACTCGGATTTCACAAGACCGAGCCATCTACTTGCAAATCTCAAAAAGTTTTATTATTCATTCCATATAATTCCTCATTGAGTGTACTTCGACAACGTTGGCTTTCGTCTCACAAATCTTCTTACGGTTGCTTTATTGTTACCAAGCCAACTGAATATAAATGGATTTCATGCATACGTTTATATCCTGAAAAAAATTCTGGTTGTAAATGGATGAATGAGAATTTTCTAGTTAAATTTATTAGAATTCTACAATAGTTGAGATAATCGGAATTCTGATCGATACAATATATATTTCTGGTAAAATCTACTAGAATTACTATTACTTCTTACTTTTACCAAAATAATTATCAATCAGAATTCTAATTATCTCAACTAGAATTCTAATTTAATCAGAAAACTCTAATTCATCTATTTTTCATCATAATTAGCCGAATCAGATCATCTTTCTCAATGCATAATTCTAAGATTGGCTGTCACTTTTGTATTAAGTATTTTTCTTGAGTCGCAGACTCAATATATATATATATATATATAATGATTTGATCTGCATTAACATTACATATTCCATAACATTAAGAATTTTTCATAATGCACAAATGTATGCACAAATGATTCATAATATTATAGATCCTTTTTTTTGTAATATTATGTTATATATTGTAATAATTTATGTAATATGGCAAAGTGCATGTTTGTAATTTCTAAATAGATAAAGAAACAACGTCAAACAAGATGTTGTATAAATCGTGATTCTCAACAATGTTTGATGTTTCAATAAAATCGGAAAAATGCTCTATTACTTTCGGAAAAAAGCTCTATTACTAACTTTCTAAAAAAAATACAAAAAAGGAAACGCCACATCAATTCGCGTGTCGAGTGAACATCGTACAGTGGTATTTTTGCCTTGTTCCTTTGGTCTTTTCAAGACTACTGAGGCCTTAAGTTCCTGAATAAAGTTTCGTATCCTGCGGAACGCCTTTATATCCGTCTTATGTAGTCGCTTGGTAGTCGATACGACAGTCGAGATTCCTCGCGAAGAGCAGCAGCAGATAAGAAACAGACGGAATAAAGAGGGATAAGAAGTATCGAAAGAAGATAGAGGAGATCTTGTGGAATGTCGAGCTGGATGTTCGTCGCTCTACTCCCTTCTCCTCTTTCTCCCCCTTTCTATTTTGTTCCTCTTTTCCGTCTCCTTACTGATCCTGTGGTTTTCCGATCTTTTTCTATCCTCTATCCTCTATCTTTGAATAGAGAGAAGAGAAAAAACTGGAGAGGGAGGGAATGGAGAGAAGAAACGATAGAATGAATGATATAGAAAAGAGTGAGACAGTTGAAGAGAGAGTATCTCTTGAAACCAGTTCGATATATAACAGACCCTTTGCATCGCATGTACGAAAAACGAAAACGAATACGCTCTAGCTAGTCCATCGGCTATGAGTTATAGACGAATCGAGCTGCGAGATTCGAAACAACCGGCTAGCTTTATTGAGGCACGTACTACATCAACTAACCTACAGAATTGACCGAATCTTGCACAGAGGAGTAAGTTAACGCATTGCGAGTCGATTGTCAATAATGTAATAGAGTCAATTCTATTTTTTCTATATGTATGTATGCTTTAACGCGATTCTAATTCGCAACTGATTATATAATCCAAAGTTAAATCTTTCAAAGTGATATAAATGATAAATTATTTAATTGTGTTAACAAAAATTTAATTTTTTTTGCTCGTATGTTACGAGTAATTATACTTAAGGCACACTTTTCTCATAAAAATAATGGTTTTAATTTTTATTGATTATATATATAATTATCTTATATTATACATTAACATATAATTAAAATTAATACATCATAGTATATCATTGTGAAAAAAAACTATATCTAGTTATCCTATGACTTTATCATAATTTTGAAAATTTAATATTCATATTTATATAATTAAATATATAATTAATTTAATTTAAATATATAATTAATATTAATTTACATAATTAACTTAAAATTAGAGTTTTATTAAAACAAGCTATACATATAATCGATTTTTATTTCATTAGTTTTTTATGTCATCAAACTAAGAAATAAACCAGTTATGTCAAAACTGATTTGCTTCTCTTCATTTGCGAAAGAATCTGATAATATTTAGAAATATACGTAATTAAAAATATATGTAATTAAAAATATGATAAAATATGAAATATACA
>NW_017259185.1:3113911-3134573 GCF_001594045.1 Atta colombica
ATATCTAAGTATGTTTATATATCATTATAGTTATGTGACAGTGATTAACATTTTAAACTTGCGGTTCACACATTAAGATATATTTTTGAACTTGCTATTCATGATAAAGTTGAATTAAACTAGGAAGATGCCGAAATTCGTTTACGTCTGCAAAATAGCAAATTTGGATGCAGTTATGTGATCGATTTTCTGTGATGCATACACAAGTTTCTGATGAAGGACGGAAATTTTTCGCTGTCAGGGAACCATCCGGTTGCTGAAGTTGCAAGCGTTCTTTCCGAACTCTCTTGCGCAACTTCCGTGAAAATTGGCTCCTGTCGTGGACCAAGTTATCTACTTTCTTCAGGTTTGTCTTGAGATTCTAAGAAATATTACTGGTATAATTATTAATAGAGAATTTTGACCTCACAGGTAACATAAATTAATTTTTTGCAATCTTGAATTTAAATATATTTGCAAAAGAAATCGATCAAAATCCCAAATACAGTAGATATAAATAGTTTTTAAATAGTTGAAAAATAAATAATTATAATTTATGTAAACTATAATTTTTATTAAGATTGCTAAAATGAAAATAATGATGCGATATTTAATGATTATTTCTATTTATTAAATTTTTTTATACGTTATACTTAAAATTTTTTTAAGTATTACGTACTGCGATTTGATTTTTAATCCTCTCGTAAATCTGACTTATGAAACACTGGCGGCTTAAAGTCGTAAATGCTTTAGGTACTAAATAGATACTAAAAGACATTCAAACGTAAATATCTATTAAGACACATAACAATGTTATTTAAGAGTACTTAATTGTAGACAATACAATTTTTTTTAATATAGTTTTCACATTTATCGTTCAAATAATTTACTTGAACGCATATAACTTATTATATATAATTTAATTATAATTATATATAATAAATATTTTCTTCTATTAATTGACTTAGATCAAAATCGTTATTAGTTTAATATATACAAAAGAACTATAAGTATGTGCAGAAAAGCAAGATAAAGCACAATGCAAATAAAGAAATAAAATATAAGAATTCTTATCGATATATCGCATAATGATATCATTAACGTACAGTCTTTGATAATGTAAAAAGAAAATGCAAGATCATTTTCTCTAAAAAATATCACAAACAGGCTTGATATCAGAAAGATTTGAGGGCAAATAATTCGCTTTTCTCATTTCGACCGGACACACGAAAGTGTACTTATGGTGAACGGTAAAAATCTTTTTACACGCGCGACACATTGGCCAATTTGCCCGAAAAAGTTGGGAACAGCTCGTGAGTTTCACCAGAATCCGTTTTCCGATTTCTCGTATGTAACCTAAAGAAAAGTTTCTTTCTAACGAAAAAATATCCATTTTGCAAGTTCGAGATTACGTGCGTTGTCAGAGTGTCCCGTGGCTAGAAATTTGACTTTCATTATGAATGTTCTTTGATCAATATTAAATTGATTCTGTCCCGCGATGTTTGCATTCAATATGTATACGTTTCTGATACGAGGGAAAAACTCGTTATAAATTTTCTATTGGTATCGTTTTGCGTCACGAGCGATATTTGCACGTTTTACTGACTAACATCGAGTGGATATTGCATATTCTTGACCGGTGACATACGCGCACATACGACTGCTTGCTTTTCGCGCATAAAATGCTAATCCAATCTGCCGAATGTACTTCCGCGCAATTTACTGCTTTCCGTTCCATTTCTCTGAATGGTAGTATCTACCATCCGTTCATTTCGGTCTATTCCGTTCATGAAAAAATCATTCTCGTTTAGAATTTTTTTTTTATTTAGAGAAAAGAAGATCGTATCGTCTTAAAATAATGTTGTCAATTGATATAAATGTATTGGTAATGATGAAATGACAAGAGAAAAATATGAAATGAAAGAAATCTGATGTATTTTAAATCAACGCAAAACAAAAAATTATCTAATATATAAAAAATAACTAGATATAAACTAGATATAAACTAGATAAATCTGTATATCTAAAAAATATAAAAAAAAACTAGAATGATGAAAAACAATTAGAAATAGTGCTGTAAATACTTTTTAATGCGATTAGAAATAGCAACCTTCAGGAAAATCAGTCTATTTTTTATAATTGCATTTATGAAGATTTCAATTATCATCTTATAAAATCTCTATTATGAAATATTCAGCTAATTTAACTAATATCATGTTTTCCACATAATTAGTGCGAGATCTATTACTCAGATTATTAAAAAATATGCAATTTTACAATTCCACATATCTTTATCGCCGTATAATACTGTTCATAGCTGTTAGATTTAATTATGATAAACACTTTTTAATTTAATCTGCACTGCACTTAAATGACGAGGCGACGAGCTTTTCACAAGACTGATTCTCTTGATCGCCGAATTGGAAAGGAGTCGGGGTCGCCTTAATTGCCGCGTTTTCACCTCCGGAAAGGGCGAAGATTCTTTCAGGATCATCTCATGACGAGACGACTCTTTAGACTTTAGAGGACAGGCGGACGCGTTAATAATCTCGTTAACGTTCTGGCCGACGAACTCGCCACTTTCGAAAGCCACTTACAGTCAGGTCTCTCTCTCTCTCTCCCCCCCCTCTCTTTCTCTCTCTCTCTCTCTCTCTCTTTCTCTTTCATATGCTCAAATGTGTCGACAACGAGAGTCTATATCAAGATTAACATACGATATCAATCGCTTGCTGACAACGATCGCTATTGAGGGTGCAAGAACGTGATAACTGCTTTGATTTGCAAAATTAATTAATAAGTGAACACAATAACGGAGAATCTCTAAAATGTTTTGTGTAATAATTATATGTCATATCTTTTTATATTGTATTTTATAGATTAAATACAAGAAAAACATGAATGATATTCATATAAAATAAAAATAAAAAAATGAATGTATATCTGAAAAGATAACTTCTTTTTTGTTATTTATTACACTGCAAATCAATTCATTTCTGTGATTAATTTAGTTTTAAAGTAAATTCTATATTAAAGTATGCACTTACAATAATAAATAATAAAACCAAATTTTAGTTAAATTTATTTACATTTTCTTGAGTTTTTATTTAACTTGTTTTAGTTATATTATTAACGGTATATATTAAATATAATAGAAGTATCAGTAATGATCTATAAAAATGATAAAAAATAATTCAAATAAATATAATTTGATATTCATCAATTTAACAATGTATAAAGCTCCATTCTTCTCTTATTATTGAAGAAGAGTCAGTCAGTTTATGATTTTTTATTTTTATTTCCTTTTGAATTTTTAAATATTATCTATGAAATGTATGTATTCATACGTCATACATAACTATTAAATTTAACTTATTTAAATTATTTTAGAACGAGATTGGAATGCTTACAAGTTACACCGAAAGATTGGAGTAGTTGCGACAGATACGTTTGTCGTGCCAATTTAGTGAGTCGGTTTCCTCGCCACGGAACTCAACTACTTGTCGGTGTATTACACGAGCATACAGTTGCGACGAGTAGCAAACAAAGTACACACTGCAGTAATCCTGACCCACATAGCACTCGAAGCGGCCCTTTAAGGGAAAATGCAAACAACGCGAAGCAGCGATCTTGGTTTGCTGCCGTACAAGTTTCGCGATCTTAAGTGGTCATAAAATCATGAAAAAACTGCGTGATATCTCAAGTTTCTCACAGTATAGCTTGTGCAAACTTTTCTATAAAGAAATTACCTTGTAACTTTCCAAAGATAGTCCTTGCGATTAGATGATAAAGAGGTGCATAAAAAAATTAAAACATGCACGCACGCACGCACGCACGCACGCACGCACGCACGCACGCACGCACACACACACACTATATAATATAAACAGAGTTTCAGCTTCTATATTTTCAATTTTGATTTTTTAGTATATAAAATATACGGAATTCTTTTCTATTTTTACAAGAAAATATAGACCTATGAAAAGTGCTACTGTTATTTTTTTTTATATTAATTAATAGAATGTCGTACTAACTTCACGAATCTTATATTCTTCATATATAATATACAATCTTTAAATGAAACTGTCGTTATGTATGTGAATTGGTTTTCTACGAGTTCATTCAAATCAATGCATATAGTATTGTCGATACAATAGAAAATATTATATTGCCTTGTATCTTCTGTTCGATCTTAGCTCGAGCAGTATTCAAAGTTTCCTTGCAAGAAATTTTATTTTCTAACATACGGAAGCCTTACTTTTTGCTCTCTATCATTCACGATAGCAATCTACAATACATATTTATGAAATGTACCTGCGAAATGACAAAAATGACTTTTTTATTTTACTGTAGAATATTTGGTGAAATAAAATATCTAATGTTGAAGAATCAATAGTTATATTTCAGTCAGAGTAAAATATTTCTTTCATGTACTTAATTTGTGTAATAAAATTTATAATAAATTTAAAAACATTAAAGTTTATATATAATAGATAAAGAATATTTATATTTTTAGTAATTAATAAAAAATGTTATACAATAATAATACTTGATCAAATAGAACATTAAATAGAAATATTATACATTAAATAATAAAATATTATTTCAAAATGTAATAAAAAATACATTTATTATCGCATTTATAAAATATTTAAAATATTTAAGTTACACATGTGTACCACATATGAAGTGCAATTTAATTATGCGAATTCTATTGAATAGTTTCATTATTACGCCATTTTTTACGGAAACTTGCATGGAAAAATCTATACAATCAAGATTTCATAAGATAAGATAAGGAACCAAGGATAAAACTTGGTTCCTTAGCAAAATGAAACTTTCGAACGAAAGTTTAACATAACCAAGAAAGTACAATCCAAAAGTACAAGCCGAGAAGAAATAAACTAGATAAAGCTGACACTAGTTAAATATGTTAGTTTTACTTTCTTTCGCAAAGTTTAATAAAATCTGCTAAAATTGCTAACGATATCTAAAAGATCGCTTAAAATAAATCTGGGAAGCCACAGAATTGTATTAAATTAAGAAACATTTTATGAGTTAATTATATATGAATTAATTTACAATATTTTTGGCAGTAAACATTTTGCGAAAGATCTCTCTCAATTTAATTTGAGAGGAATAAAGATATTGTTTAAAAAAAATTAATAAAAAAATTAAGGCCTATAATTGATATTATAGATAATATGTTACACACTGAGATAATCATCTCAGACATATTAAGTCAAATTTAAAACTATTTTGCACAATCCAACAGCTTGTACACAGAAGCTTCTTTGATAATGAATTATGTATCAAGTAATAGATCAGAGGAAGAAGATGATCATGAAAGGGCAGTTTAGGAAGGGCTAGCAATTTCCCAAAGTGGTGTTCGCCTCTTGAGTATTGTACAAGTATACACCTCGGTGCACACTTTTCAGAAAGTTTATTAGAAAGCGGATTTTATCCCGGAAGAATCCTACAGAATAGTTAGATAAACTCATGAAATGTTTTAAAGTTATAAAAATCGCATTAATATAATCTCATTGGTAACAGTAATTAAATTTATTCGTAATTCTAAATTATATATAAGTTTGTTTAATCATCGAGCGGAAAATAACCGTCTAGATTTTTAAATTCACATTTTGATTAATAGTGAAAGATAGTGAAGGATACTTGTAAGCGCTATGTATAAAGGGAACTCAGGTAATTTCATATTAATGTACACCGTATGTATCTAAAATATATAGCAGCTTCAGTCTCATCTCCCTTATATACTTTTTGTTCTATATTTCTTCCATGTAGATTGAATCTCATGAATCCTGTTACAGCCTGATTTAAATTCTACATTTTTATGTTATTCTTTGCAATGTCGTATGCATACAACTTTGTTTCGAAAATCCTTTCGTGAGATCTTCGATCTCATTCCTATTTTCGTAAGCCAGAGTACAAGAACAATTAAAGAACGCCACGCTTTATCTCATGGCGGCACATACAGCAGGTTAATTAGTATTTATCGCGAGTTCGCTTGCGAAGATCGACCAGCAGTAATAGCGAGTGTGGAAGAGTTGGATATCTCCCCCGAGTGAAATTGGGGGTAAATTTTATCGCTCAAGTTTCCGGTCGCGAAGTTAACTTCCACCTATAACATTCTATCGCAGCGTATTTCTTTTACGAGACTGTCTCGTTTTTTAGCGGAATTCGAACGGAATCGGATAGTGAATCATGGAAAAAGTTCCAACCTATTAAAAAAAAAAGAGACATAAAAAAGATTTAAAAAAAGATTTCTACATGATTTTCTCTTTATATGACTTTGACTCTTGAGGTTTTTTAAAAATATTTTGCAAATTAAAAAACAAATACGCGTTAAGAATCTTGATCATATCGAAAATTTTGAAAAAAATCGTCAAAAAATTAAAATCTTCGGACATATCTAAAAAAGCTGCACCGTATAGAAGAGAGATTGAGGTATATATGTATAAAATATTTAAAGCATGTGATACTAATGCAGTCTTATGAAGAAAACTTACTTTGTGTCTGTAGAAACTGGAAAGTTGCTTTTAGTCGATAAAGATAGTGAATAGACAGATGTTTATTGTATTATAACTTGTGTTTTTTTGAGTAACTTTATAATATGATATCAAAATCCGTTATTTTTAACGATGGCTGTCTTTGTTTAGAAATGCGATTCTGTTTTTTTACAAATCAGATTTTCTTATAGTAATACGTATCTATTTTTTAATTTGCAAAATATTCGAAACTTAAAAGTCATATTTTTTATCTTTATATTATTTTAAAATCTAATTTTTTAATACATTACTAGCATTTTAATTTTCATGTTAGAAAAATCTGAAAATAGTATTTATATGAATTCATAAATTATGATTGCTTAAGCAATTTCTTTTTAATTCGTGCAAGAAGATTATATTATATCGATTTTATCTCGGTATAATTCTGTAAATAAAAGAATTAAATATAAATCTTAATTATATATAAAGTCACAAAAAAAATGTTTTATACATTTCATAAATATGAAGTATCTCGTCTCATAAAAGAACTTGAAAATATAATATTTTGAATTTGGAAATATTTGAAACCTAATGCGTACTATTCTACTCTGATAATATCTGCATTCCTCAACTCAAAGTAGAAAATTTTGCAGTGTAACGTTTCCTTGTTTCTCATTCAAAAATTTAATTTCTGTATTCCTACACGATTTTGCGCTGCAAGAAATTGCACGGAACTGAAAGAGAGGACACGACCACAATTGTTCGTTGCAAAGGCCAGACGCGTCGCTTCCCTGATGAAGCTAAAGTGATTCTTCCCAGGAACAAATGTTACTTGAGGACTTTGTCTATATTCCTTGAAGGAATCACTGGCGTAACTAACAACTTCTCTGAGAAACCTAACTCATTTCTTAAATTTTATCTTAAACTTTATTTTAAACTATATAGAAATTTTATTTTAAACTACATAGATTTCAATTCTTTTTGATAATAACTTTTATGATTTCTAATGATATTATTAATACATGCCAAGACAAAATATCAAATTTACACATTCAAAAAGAAGTAATTTATACAAAACAACATTAATATTAATAAAATATGGACTTATATGGACTTTTATAAAGAAATGTTTTGCAAATCTATGACTAAAATTTAAATTTAAATTTAATTTTTTATGCAGAGTTCTGTCGAGATAAAATCTATATGATATGATTTTCTTGCTTGAATTAAAAAGATATGTTATAAGCAATAGTAATCTATAAATCCAAATTGGAATAAATCTTTTTCTCTCTACAGTTTTCTCTTTGCATTTGTTACATATACTACGTGGATCTTTGGAAAGAAAACTTCATCTTAAAAGTAATAATATATTCCGTAAATATGATTTATGTCATAGTATCTATGTCTTTATCAATCTTCGTCAAATATAAATTACTTTTTCTCCTACAATGTTGACGGAATTTCAATACCATAAACTTGATATTCTTTCCGACTCATCTTTCTTGTATATATTCCATTTTCTGATCTTGAGTGCTCTCTAATATTGAAAGGCAGAGCCTTTCAGTATTACGATACAAAAGCTGAGGTGACTTTATTTATGTCACTCGGGAATATTTTGTTGAAAAAATAAGGATCGGCCAGTAAAAAGGTTAACGTTTTGAGAACGGTTTCTTCGCAATGCGAATTCATCAGCGCCATTTTCCTCGTCATGACGCTTGAGACAAGCTGTCCATTCTGGATAATGGTAACCATCCCCCGTCCTCATGTCCATTCTATTCTCGCCCCAGGGTACTTCAAGAGTCCTTTAATCTTCGAATTCGATGAAATATCCGCGACAGAAGGTGTTTAGAAGGTCGTTTGGTATATCCTTCACGCCGCCAAGACAAGTGAGTTAGCTTAAGCTTAACAGCTCACGACCCTCTTTCATCCTCTCCGGCTCACTCTCGCGCATTTCGTCGTTTCGCGGAAACGAGAGCGGATGCGACTACTGCAAACAATGGTTGACTATTAATCTTCATATTCCGTCATAAAGCACGAAATAAAAGCATTGAGTGGATGAGATTAATAAGTGCTCACAATTCTTTTTTATTTCTTTCAAAAACGAGATGATCACTGAATCATAAGTTTACATTTCTATCATATGTCTAACGTCAATATGGTTATGTAATAAAAATTCAACGACATAATATGTATTTAAAATGTATTATCTGAAAATCCCTGCGAGAAGGATTTAAAATTAAAAGAGTAAAGATTTAAATAAAAATTTACTGTGCTTGTTTCATTAAAAATATTCTCGTATTTCTTACTACGCCATAAATTACGAACAAATAGAAATAAGATTTCTAATATAAATAAACGCTTGATTGATCGCATTGTAAATAAGGTTTCTATTTCAGCGGGAAATATATCTCAATATTATTATTATCTCTATTATTTTTTAATTAGCATGTAACAGAGATACTAAATATATCTCTGTATTTTAATTCATAAAAAACAATTTAGCTACTTGCCTTTTAATTTCTTAGCAAAGTATCGCGAATGCAAAGCCGAAGAAGATAAACTTGAAGACGTTGTCGTGGCTGCGTGAAGGTTTTAACAAGATTTACGCGGAATAGTCGTTCGTGGGGTTATCTACGGAATAGACTCGAACCATGGCACAGTTGAGCTTATAATTTAACTTTGCGTATGAGCTTATAAAGATAGGACGCGTGAAACGGGTATACAGTCTTATCTTAAATTTGATAATGTTGGAACGGATGCATGTTCAATCAATGGGCTCGAATTTAATACATTATTTGTCGATTTTAAAAGATTATTATAGAAATTTTTATAGATATGCGAAATAAAGAGAAGAAGAAACTTTCTTTTTCATAACACCCAGTTTTCCGATATTTTAATCAGAGAGAGCGCCTGCTTTTTATCTTTTCACTGCAGTTGCAGTTTTATATTATCTGTTGCATTTAGAATAGAATAGCATTAAGAAAATAGAACTGTAGAAAATAGAATGTGACTTACCAAGATGAAGTACGACGGAACTGCATTACTGGAGTCTTATTCCCTGTAAAAAAATTAAATCTATTTGAAAAAAATGTGTTAAATCTGCATTATAAAATCCATTTTACGGACTTTCAGAGAAAAAGGAATCAATATATATAATTTTTTTAAAATGGGATAAAAGATGAAAATATTAAAACCATTATGAAAACATTTAATAACAGGAATATAACTTTTATAATATCCAATTTCTATTCTCATTTAATTATTACCATTTGTCGTCATTTTTTGCACTCATCCAGTCATAAAAAGAAAATTTAACATACGACATAGAACCAATCAATTCGTACTTTTTATCATTTTATTTGCCGGGAAATAAATTGAAAAAGATCGGGAAACGTCCATCAAGCGAACGATTGTCAATCCGTTGCTTACAATTTCTTTTTATGACTGTGTTATCGTCTGAATTGCTTTCGCGCCGAGACACAAATAGAAATTTTTTAATTCAGATCAATTAAGAGAAATAATCCTATTTTCAATCAAAGCGGATCTTAGTGCTTAAGTATTTTAGTGTGAATTTATATACATATCCAATTCTGCAAAGTGCCATAACTGTTTTCAGTCTTAAAACATAGTTATGAACAGATCTGGAATAGTAATCATATATTACTTTGGCAATAATAACCAACTTAATCATTTGGATGCTAAACATCTTATAAAAATTAATAGTTTGAGATGTTAATAAGAATATCTTTAAAAAATTTAACTAAATTTAATTTAATTTAATTTTTGAAATTGGTACATAAAATTAATTACATATTCGTTGTCATCATGATAATCTCTTTCTTTCTTAAAACCTTAAAAGGATTAAATTCATACTAAAAGTGTTTAAAACAATTTGCGCTTAATTGTCAGTTTTCCTAAATTTCTAATCGAATTTTTCCCAATGAAATTCTTCCCTATGTAGAAGGGAGGAGTCAACCACTACGTATAGTGATTGTTAATTATGACAATACAATACACTTTAATGCTAGCATTGTTATTGTATTGTTAGTATTGTTAGTATTGTTTCCTATGTATTGCCATTTATTGCGCACAATATTGCCGAGTAATGTTAATGTATTGCTGTATACTCATGCTTGTATTATTGCTTGTATTATTGTTAACGTATTGTTAGTACTGCTAGCATTACCCATTTTATTATTGTACTGTGGCAATATATTTCTGAAGAAATACAATACACTGATTGTATATTAATTGCTATAGTGGTTGATCCTTCGGATAGAAGTGAAGACGACAGAAGATGAGAGATGCAAAATATGCATTGATGAACTTCAATCCTTTTACACGCTCATATTCACAATAATGGAGAAGAATAGAGATTCTTCACCGTTGTTTTCACTTTCCTGTTCTATTCGGCTTCACTTCTATCATGGAGTCAGTGCTGGCTCTAGGTATCTTATTATAAGTCAGGCCTGTCCAATTTTAGCTCCGGAAAAGCAAAGCTATCGACACAAAAAATCAATTTGATTAAGATTTCGAAGAAATCTTTCTGTAAAGTGTTGAGCAGTTTGAGCAATTTATTTATTTTACAGTCCCACTTTACAGTCCCAAAAATTTTACTAACATTGAATTTTTTTGCATCGATGACTCTGCGTTTTAATTCTGGAGCTAAAATTGGACAGGCCTTATAAGTCTATATATCCAATACGAACTTAACTCGAATCATTAGAATTAAAATGACAATCGAAGTTGTGAATAGATGAACAATTTAGCATCAAGTTATAACAAATTCGATTGGACGCACATCGTGCATATTAGAGAAGGTACATAAATAAACATAAAAATGTGTGTTTAATATAAATATAAATACGAGTTAAACCGTGAAATCTTCAATGCATTTCATCGTGCTATTAAGTAATAATAAAAATATGTATCTTATAATTCAAAATAATTACATTTCACTTATAGACTCAGATTAAATTAGTGTATAATGACTTTAATTACATGCACTAGTGCGTCTAACCTAATTTGCTGAGTCATGCGAACAACACGAATGATTTACTCACCGGCGCTGATGTACCGTCGCCACAATTTCTGCTGTTTGTTGTTGAAACATCCACAAGAAACACACACACGCGATAATAATTAACGTAAAAATCGCCCGTCACTTTATTCGGCATTCCCGATAAATACACGCGATGTACTACAAACTTGGAAGAGGCGTTGAAACTTTGCTTTATGGTATTGCGTCACTCCCGATTCTTAAGGATATTCTACAATGCGTTGCAAACATCCGTTGTCAGTTGAAACGTTTATTGCGACAACCAATCAGAAGCATAAATAATATTAACGGTTCTAATTGAGTGCGACAAACGTTTTAACTGGCAATGGATGTAGAAGCCCTTTATAATTGCGTGGAATTTTCTTTAGATTTGTTCATGTATCATGTTCAATATTCTCTTATTATAGCTCTTAAGGTACGTTCAAAAAGATATTATTAGGCCGCTATTTCATTTATGCATTTTTATTGTACGACGAATTTTTCAAGCCTGTTGGCTATAATAGCAGAGCTGAGTACTTTTGACTTGAAATTGAATTATATACATATTCATGCCTATTACTGTTCCTATTCCTCACTTCATTACTGTTGTCGTAGCACGTGACGTTCGATTTTATTTTCAGAGAGATCAGTCTGAAATCATTAAAAGTTTTTGATCTGTATCATTCATTGTATTTAAAAATGTTCTATTATTAATATTATAAGATACTATTATTCATAATATATTCAACTATAAAAATACATATAAATTTTATATATACATGTATATAAAATTCATGTATTTTTCATTAATTCAGTATCTTATAATATTAATAATAGAATATCTTTAAATGTAGTAATTGATGCAAATCGAAAACTTTTAAATTCAGATTAGTATCGTCCTTGAAAGTGTAGCCATTGATACAACAATAAAGTGAGAAGTAGAAATGCTAATATATAGTTGCGAAATTATGTTGGGGAGGAAAAGCGTGATTAATAGCGTTAATGCATCTCAATGAATAATATTTTCTTTTTAATTCGCAATTGCAAAATAAGCATGTCGTTCGTGAATATATTTAGAACTATATATATATGTATATATTAGAAGATAATGTCTTTATATTAGAAGATAATTGTTTTGTGTTTTGACATTGTTATATTATTTTGAATTTATTAATAATCTTGAATGAAAAGAGAGAAGCACGACACAAAAACTTGTTCAAGGAATGTATTACATGTCACTTTGCGTCGTAACTAGCTTGTTTATAATGACGGTAGCATTTTGAGGAAAGCCCAGCTTGCATTGTCATGTTACAATACAATATACCGACAATTTTTTTATATCGTTTTGCTTTCTCGTTTGATTCGTGTTATTAACTCGTGTTTCTATCTGTACTTTTTCGAAATACATTATCCGATTAGAAATGAAAACAAAACGTTAAAACAGATTCAATAATAGACGATTATATTAAATTTTTTCTCGAGCTGCCATTTTCTTCTAAAAATATTTTTGCTCATTGAGATGTATTATTCATAACGCTATTATTTCTAACTTGTTCGAACGCCACGATGTGTAACTGAATTTAAACCGAAATATTGGAAATATCCCCTGTTCTAATTTTTTGCGTAATGAGATTTTCAACGGTAAAATACTTGCCACGATCATCGAATTACCAGCAGGCGATGTGACGTAGTGACGCTCCCCGCGCGAAGGTTGCGTTATTATAGGTGTGAACTGCGAAGTTTGCCGACTACGCCCCACCTCGCATCACCGCAACGTCACGTCTACGTAGCGCTACGTCACAGCGCTACGCCGCGCACTGACTTTGCTAGGCGCGTTTTACTTGGCGTTTACAACGTTTGCGAATATTATTTTATCTTTATCATTTAACATTTGATAAACAACAAGGATGAAATATTGTTCATGAGCGTTGCGAATATCAAGTGAAACGCATATTCCGAGGATGCGATCCACTTAAAATACGATCTGCTGCAAATACTTCGTTAACCAATTAAAAGAAAGAATTTTAATAAATTGATCAGTTAAAGAATACTTTAAAATATATTGTAAGAATATAAGAGTTTTGTTCCCAAGATGCGCAAAATGAATGATCAGAAGAAAGAATTTTACGAATTGATTGATTAAAGAATTCAAAGCGTTTGTAGCGTTGATCCTCGGCACCACCCGTCACTGCTACGTCACAGCCACACCACTCTCGTGTTTTGTTTTCAACTACTCGACTCGCGTCGACCTTCCGCCCCTTTCACCTACCGCGTCACGCCATTATTTCGTTTATTCGAAAACAAGTCTTACGTGTGATCCCCTTTCGGGAGGATCAAGAATATTGAATTAAATAAAAACGATTATCATGACGGGACTTTTGCTGATATTCATCCGTAGATTTATTTCGGCGTGTATCGTCTCATGTAACTGCGCAGTGAAATAATTTAAGAGCATTCGTTCCAAGTACATTGCAATATTGCATGTATGATTGAATATCGAGTTTCGGTGTGAATTGTTTCTCAAATGAGGTATGTGTGTAGTATACATAGAAAAATATTATTTCTATTGCTAAGAAAAGTGATTACTTAATTTATTTTCTTCCTTTTAAATTTTAAGCAATGGTTATCTTTAGCAAAAAATATTTCCTTGATAATAATTTTAAAATATAATTATTATAAATTTTAGAAAAAAACTCATTATGTACTCAAAAGAATTTATTTTTTTTTAAGAATATTATAAAATTGCTTAAAAAAGCGACTTTATAGTCGATTTTATAATCGAATTTGTTTTAATTTATTATAATAATTTTAATTGAAGTATTAAACTTACTAGAGAATTCAAAACATATTTTAAATAAATTTAATACTTATAAAGAACTTTGATTTGCGGTTATATGTAAGTTATAACTTTTGAAATACTTGAAACAAGTGTTACACTTGTGTGTAGTATGTATTTTTTTGTGTGTAATATCGGCGAAAATCCTATTAGAAATCGATTCAAGATTTCGAAAAGAGAAAGAACGAATCTTAATTACAAATCACATTTGAACAATTTGGTCATATAACTGAACAATTTAATCAATTTTTTCTTCATTCGAGATCTCGGATTTCTAGAATTATGGACACAAGACTTTATACTCTATACTAGTACGTATTGATGATGTTTTTACGTCGAAAATTTGCATAGCAACACGAAGTTGCTGGTGTGTTTCCTTACCAAATTTCAAGAAATTTGTCACACACAATGAATCTATACTTCGATACTATTAGGCTTGCTTCGCGTTGTGCATCAGAAATGCTTGTAACAAGAGTTTTTCATTCTCGTATTAATGTATATAAATTCAAAATTACGCGTTCGTTATAACGGTTTTATTGCGGTCGCGTGACGTGCTACGTCACGCTACGTCATCGCTACGTCACAGTCCCGCCGCCATATTGTCTCGAGTTTAACTGACGCGGTTACACGGTGCGCGTTGCATGTACGATTATCTGCCTTCGCGTCGCATGCGATTATCTGTCTTCCGAGTCGAAACTGATGAGTTTCACGTGAGAACACGCGAGAAAGTGATAATCGGGGAAGTGTCGAATTTAATTTAAGTAACAGACGACCATCGTCGCGTGTCGAAGTTTTGATGCTCAACGAGACAAATTCTTTAAAGGTGACTCTACACAGTTAATAATACTGACCGTAATATTAAATCAGATAGTAATATTACATCAGTAATACTGACAGGCATCAATATTTTTAGTATTTTTTACAACCTTACGCGATCAGTATTATCGACAATATGTTATATTTCACTTTAGTTTTACGTATGTATACTTATTTATTGCACTGTGATTTATGCTCGTATTCATAATCCTTATAATCCTTCCTTAAATTTAATCCTTTCTTAAATTTATCTTCAGATACTCTACGAATTATGTCATTGGCTACTGAGTATCTAAAGATAGAAATTTAAGAAAACCTTAAGTACAAGGTGACTATGAATACGAGCATTATTCTGTGACATGGAACTTAATAAAATGATATTGATGTTCAAGAATCAAAATCATCGTTGATATTCTACGCCAATCCATTAATATAATATATTATCTAGTATTTATTAACTATGTATGATCATCTTAAGGACGCGTTCGATACTTTCATCTGAGTGTTTTAGTGCGTCATTTCACATATCTTTATCGTTCAATCATAAAATGATACGTCCGGGCATTCAAATGTAGTTTCTAAACGTAACTTAATATCCTGTGTTGCAAGTGTGTTGCAACACACTTTCTTATAATAATTCAACGATTCTTATAATAATTATCTCACTTATCAAAGTACATATGTATATCGTTCTGCCTTTTCTACTCGTTTTACAAGTGCATTGCGCATTTCAGGAGCATCGGGTGAACCATTTTTCGGAGCAATGAGGTATTTGATAGTAATATTCGCTAACGGTCGACTTCGCTAACTCGAATTCGAATCGGTGGATAGGTATTTTCACATCGACGCAATCGTTCGCGTAGCGGCGTGAAGTTGCCGGCGCGCAGTGTGAAGTTGTCAGCGCGTCGGTTGCCTTCATCGTTTCACATGGCGGAATGCATTGCGTGCGTTATCGCGTTATTTGCATGTTCGAAACGCGTGTAATGAGTACCGGGAGTGTCGTGTAAAGACGTTTCTGACGAGGGAATGGATGTACACGAGGACGACATTTGAGTCTTACAATCATCATGCTTTTTCGAAGAGCCCGCATCCGTGGATGGAACGATAGCGGAATTCCGGAGCGATAGAACGGTGACGATTCATCGACCGGTGAGTGTTTATTGTAAATCCATGTGATCGTTTATGTATTTGCATTTGGCTACGTTTAGTAGTGCACGCAATAAAGCAACTTTGCAATTGTTTTAAAGCTCATTCGATAATTGCGTAAATGTAGTTGTAAAAGATTATAATTGTAAAAATTGATTCATCACAGTCGAATAGTCTTCTCATATTTGATTGTGGCCTAGTTTTCACTGAGGGTTTAAACCGGATCAGAATGTAAGAATCAATCAACTATAATCGAGTTCCATTCCCTTGTCATTTGACTGTAACAGGGAAATAGTCTATTTGGTTGGTTCTCGAGTTGGTTGGTTCTTACTTTTTGATCCAGTTTAAATCTTCGATGGAAACTAGGCCTGTGATTGATCAATTCTTACAGCTATAATTATTTGTAGAATGGACTTTAGATTCTTTAACATAATTCTTTAATGGTTTATATATTTAGATCCAATGAGAAGCTTAGGGCGAAACCATATTGAGGGCGAAATCATATTATAAAATTTTATAATAATTAAGAAGCTGCTTTTTTTATTGAATACAGCCATTGTGTCATAATTCACAATGATACAATCTCATATAATGTTATAGCTGATATTGTCGATTGTTATCATCTTTCGTAATCCTCACAAATCAGATAATAAATACGAACTATTTTGTGATAAGAATATTATTATTTAAAAGAGAAATTATCTAAAATAATTAAAATTAAATCTCTAATCTAAAATTAAATAATTAATAAAATGTCATGAATAAATAAAACATTTTGGGGAATATATCTAATATATGTATGAAAGATTTTCTTTAGAAATATGAAATGATGCACAAAACATTTAATATACATTTATTACTAAATTATATATATATATATCATACATATTGCATATTATAATTATTTGTTTGACACAATTGATTTTATTATTACATTATTTTTTAGATGTAATGAAATGACTGCATTGATTTGGTAAATATATTTACTGATAATTATATTTGCCTACACAATTTTGCTATATGTAATTACAATATTTTTTATACAATATGTTCATGCAGAGACTACATATTTATTTACTAAATATTCAATTCACATTTTTATCGATGGAATATTGTTCTAAAAGAATAGGCGAAAAACAGTTTTTCTCGCGAATGCTTTTGAATTGACAAAAGATACGAAGCGACAGGCGCGATTTCTCTTGATATAGTATGATGCAGTAGATAATCGATGTTATTTCTCGTAGAAACATCTGAATGTTCGTGGACTGATAAAAGTAAGATAAACGACAAGGGGCATTTTTATGACGAGAAGAAAAAATTGTGCCTATATCTCATGTCAATTCACGATATGTTTGTCATTGTGTTTATGAGGCATTTCAAAATTATTTCCGCATCTTTTCATTAATTTTTATTACAATTTATAAAGATAATATCATTTGTCATAAATGAAATTTGTTAATATTGACATGTTTTCCTCGTTAGAATATTTACATGAAAAATAATTTTTTATTAAGAGAGAGTGATATTATAATTATTAAATCGATCATTTTAATTATTGTATTTAAAAGTTAAAAATTAATCCTAAAGATATTTATGTCTTATTTTATTATTAAACTATTGAGATCTACAAGATTATACATAGATTAGATTCTTTGATTGCTTTTAATAATAGAAAAGGTTCGCGTATTAAAAGTTTAGTATTAAAAATCAAAATTGGGAATGGATGTTATCTTTATTGATAGTTTCGATATACCATATTTTTGAATATTGACTACGAAATTATTTCCCGTCACGATGACGTTCTATACAGCTTTGCAAAGCACCAATTTGCTACTGTGAAATTGCAATTTCTATTCACGACAAACACTTTTTCATATTTTGAAAATTTTGTGTCCAAGGAAAATTGAATGTATGAAAATATGCATGAATACTACGCGTATGAAAGACAGTAAAAATAACAAAGAGATGAAAATATAATTTAACATTTGATGCTTTGAAAATTTTTTGTTTTTACAGAAAAATTTTTTTCCGGTATAAATAGTACTAATATATTCATCAGAACCGTTAATAATATTACTTGATTATTAACTTTAATAATTTATTTTCAATACTTCGACATTATTTCAATTTAAAAGTTTATCGAGATAGTTACTCAATATTTAAAATTTTAAACCATTAAAAAATCTTCAGAATTGTTAAATAAAAAATTTGAAAATATCTTATTCGCGCATTTTTTAAATATTAATTTAATTATTTGCAACAAGAAATACACGCATTTTTTCGAGCTACGAGACTTATATTGTTGGCGTGATAATATGTGACATCTCTTTGCTTTGTGCAATTTACGTTGTTCATTCGTGGAATAAAAGGTCTGACATATTTTTCATTGCGATGTATAAAATCTACATATTGTATTTCAAAAATTCAAGAGGCGGAAAAGTAAAGAGCTGTTGTCAGTAGTTTCTCGCAGAACGACATCGTTATTTCCTCGAAGTAAGAGACGGAGTGCGTCGCAAAACAGAAGCTTCTCACACTAGTTGCATTTCCTGCCCATCGTCGTTGTCCTGCGCGCGTGGCAGGTCAATTCGGAAATTGGAACGTGACCGTGCGGAGAATTTATGGCCGAGCATCTGGTGCCAGTTTAATAAAGCATCCGCGACGGTGGTTTCGAGCTGACTTAATTAGCTTCTACGCGTGGCGTGTTTCTCATCTTGGATTCTCTCATTGCGGGGCGTAACAATGGCTCTGTTTATGCCTGGAGCAAACCTGATCATTCTCAAGTCACATTCTGACTGACCCTGTTCTCTCCTTTTCCTTCTCTCTGACTTCCTAATTAAAGATGCGGTTGCAGCATAAAACTATGTCAGACGTCACTTTGAAAGAAATCAAAAAAGCCCATAGAAGATTTAAAAAAGTAATTTTTAAAGCATTTAATTGATTTGGATTTTAAATTTATTCTTTATTCGCCAAATTTGTTAAAATAAGATAAAATGGACATATAACGATGACTTTTAACTATTTTTCTTTTTTTTATTATACAAATATTATGAGATTATTAGAACAGCATAGTTAACAAATACAATATTTAAATGATATAATTTTTTATTTTAATTCAAAAAGATTTTTCTATATTGTAATAATTTCTTTCCTTATCAATGTTTATATATAAAAATATTATTTGTCGCAATAATGAAAGATAGATATCTTGGAATCTAAATAAAAATAAAATTTAAATTTTTCCAATAGAAGCAAACGAAAAATTTTGAAAGCAAAAGTGTCATTACTTTTCATTATTCATTATATAAATTATTAAAGATTCTTAATCGACATTTAATTGATTGAAGATAATTACCGTGAGTTTATATATGAAACAATAAATATATAATAGATGCAATTCCAATGCAGTCTAACAATAGAGGTGTTTGTTGCACGCACGGTATCGCGCGAGTTCACTTACTGTAACCCACCTATATGTTAAGCTTCGCGTTGCATCGCAAGCACGTGCCCGTGGAAATTTGTCGAAGCTTCTCTTCGCAACGTGAGCTTCCGCATTGTAACAAGCTTACGAGCTGAGCCGCATTCCGCTGACACGTTCCGTAACGACGATAAATAAAATGTGATTTCCGGCACGATACGAGCGGTTTGCAACCTGATTATTGTGTTGGATGCATCGACAGATTTGATATTGGAGCGTAGAAAGAAAATTAATATTTGAAGTGAGATTATTGAAACTCATGTTAGCGTGATTGCTGCACGTAATACGCAGTTAAATCGTTACTGCATCGACGTACCAATTTATTAATCCACTTGTAACCAAATTATATTTTGAGTTGAGGGTTTTATTTAAATTAAATTTTCGCAACAACACTTTAAATAAAATTTTATACAAAAATTATGATTATTTTGTATAGATGACTTATTATGTTTGATAGATAAGAATTTGTTAAATTATTCATCACAAATAATATGTAAGATATTTTAAAATATGATAAATGAATCTTGGAATCTTCTTTGTATCTAGTTTTTCATATTTGATGCAGTTATTATTTGAATATTAAAATTTTTTTCTTTATCAGTTCTTTATCTAATGCTATTTAATATATATTTCAACTTGAAGGAATTCGGTTAATTTTTTATATGACTGCTTTGAAAGAATTTAATACAGAAAATGAAATTCAATTTCATTTATACTAACAAAGAGTCTAACTAACAATGTCTACATTTTATAAAAAAATTGAGTAACATAGTTTCTTCCATCTTTTCGCGCGCATTCATTTTGCGCCAATATTACAATTATTGTGAAAATATAACCTTGTAATAATAATATAACTTTGGTAATAATAA
>NW_017259185.1:3134673-3147263 GCF_001594045.1 Atta colombica
CTCTTATTTAAAGATTTTTTAATTTAAAAAGTTTGTACAGTCAAATGTACAGTCCGATACAGATCGATAAGATCTGATGATTCTTATTGTTTAAAGATTTTTCATTTTCATATATTGAAAATGCTTCATATAAATAAACATATGAATCGTTGCTATGTATTTTCATCAGTTGCGATAAAAGCAGAAATATTGATATAATAAATATAATGATACAACAAAACATATTTTAATATCGATAATAATTGTTATTAGAATGACAGAATATTGGCGAGATTCGGCAACATTATCGGTTGATATATGGAAAACATTGTATTTTTTATATGTATATGCATATATATTATATGTACGAGTATAATAATGAAATCAATCTATATATATATTTTCAGTATTAATTTAATTTATATAAACTTTTCGTCATGCTAGCAAATTAATTTCGATTGATCATCTAAATTTTGTATAGTAATAAATTTTGTATAGTAATTAAATGTTAACTTAAAATTATTTACGTGTGTATTAAATTATTAAGAGAAGTATTCAATAAATATGGCAGAATTAATACTATCAGACATATGAATGTTTAAATATACATAATGTATATTTTTTTAGTTATACATATGTATATATAAATAAATCGATTCATATATGATAAGATAAATTTTGTTATGTTTGCAAAACTACAAATAACTGCGGTAAATAATCTAAAGTTTTGAAATTTAGGAAGAGATTGGTTCCATTTCTATCTATAACGCATAAAGCAATTGAAATGGAATCGTTGATATCCATAATCATATTACTGTCATTTCCGTAAACATATAGTATCAGTCATGACTAGTTGTTCGTTTTTCTGCTTATACCGAGATATCACGATTCGATTTTCGATTCGTAATATGAATGTATTTTATTAATAATTGTGAATAGCAAGTCGTGCGAAAAATTGAATGCACATACATCGCGCGACACGAAACAAAAATTAATTAAAATTAATAATTTAACTCGGCAAAATTATTTATGAAGTAAATTTCAAGATGCATTTTATTCTAAAATTTATTGTAAAATTGAATATTTCTATCCTACTGTTAGATGTCAATGTGTCCAAAAGCTTGATGGATGTAGATTAAATTATAATAAAAAGTTTTATACATACATTTATAATTTATTGCGCTATATTATGATTGAAATTAAATTGGGATTTTGTACAGGCAAAAGTAAAATTATCTACATTGATATTTTGAATATTGAATTTATTTATATCGTATAAAAAATAATATCTGATAAAAGTATAACCTTTATGGAGATATGGAATTACATATTAAAAATAGAAATTTAAAACTTGTATGCTTCAAGGAACTTTATAATCTTGATTAATAATTCAGATATGCAAAAAGACTTTTCAATGCCAATATTGCGACTTTTTTACGATTCTTTCTTTCTTTGAAAATTAACCTTCTATTTAAAATATAGAAAATTTATTTATTTTGATAATGACTAGATGTTAATTAAAAAATTTTGAATTATTTTATGATTATTTTATGTCTATATAATTTTTTCTCTATCTGTCTAAATATGTCTACCAAATAATACTGTAAACATTTTCTCCTTCATTGCATTTGGTATATTTCAATTCATTGTATACATTCGCGCGTATCCTAATTTTAGGATATACATTTTTTGATAGCTTTCTCAATTTATGGAAATTTCCATGTTTTCAAGCTGTCCGACTGATATGTTGGCAATTAAACTTTTTTGTGAGCTTGGGCACTCACTCTATCACGACACATGTGCACGTTATAACATCATCACATGTGCGAACGACAGACGATGCAAGTTGCACGCAATTACACATTTCGCGAAACCGTAACGTATGTCATGCGCGGCCTGTTATGCGACACACAGTGGATACATGGGATCATCACGCGGCTGTGTTCATCGGCATCGTGAAACCACATATATGGATGAAGAAACATGATCCGAAAGTGCGTGAATTATTCGACGGTTCGCATTTACCTTAATAGACCGCTTACTTTGCTCGCGCTATGTTACATGTTTTTTTTTGCTTTCGATCTCCATAAACACAATCGGAATTAAATTCAGTAAAATTGAGATATAAATTATTAGATTTTCTGATGTTGTAATAATAAACAATTAATCTATATAATATTATAGGTTGAAAACAAAAAACTTAAATAAGACTGAAATCAAATTATAAAGTTTATGATTTATTATGATAATAATATATCAAGCTAAAAAAATTGTCTAATTTGATTTATAAATGTTTTTGCGATTTATAATTGCGGTTATTAGAGAGAGAGAGAGAGAGAGAGAGAGAGGGAGAGAGAGAGAGAGAGAGAGAGAGACGTAACAAATTATCATCATAATTTTGTCTGCATTTGTTCAATATGTATATTCCCGCTTTTTATGAGATTTCGCCGACAATAGCATAAATGAAAGAGCAGATCGTTGCATGCCCGACGTGTATACGTCCAGAACACAACGTTCGAACACGCATGGTGTGCTTTCATTGTTTCGCAAAAAGTTAATTTGTCGAGTTGCATGCAGTCGCAGTGCCGAAATCATGCCACGTTGGTCTGCTTTTTCAACGAGCCGCCATTATATCGCTCACGCGTTGCTGTTTGCGCGCTTTATCAAATCTCATTTCATTCACGGGATCTTCGCTTCTAGCTTTCGCGGTGTCTCTCACGCTGTTCATGACGGATTTTTAATTCCCACGAGGAATCTCCCTTTCTTTCGGATTTGCACGCAATCATCGGACGACTGCGTTTCCGCAAATTTTCGCGAAATAACAAAACGCACGGCCCGTTGCATTTTTGAGCTACGTCGAGGTTTTCGCTTGAAACGGTGGATTGCTCTGCCAACAAAAAACGGTGTACCATGTGTAAATAAAGAGACGACATTTTCATTTCGCGGTGCCCCATAGTTTCGACTAATCCATGTGTATTTTTTAATTATTCTTTTTAACCCTCTTTATATTTAACGCTGGAAAATCTAGGATTTTTTAAAATATAGAATCGCTATTCACTATTGTTAAATTATAATGAATTATATATACTTTCTAAAACTTTTCGAGTGAATTGTCACTCTGAAGAATGAAATCTCATTCTTAAAGATTGTAAATTGAACTATTTATTTTCAAGATTGGCTCAATTTTCATTCTTTAGAGTGAGATTTCACTTCAAAGAATTTAGAGAGTAGATTGTTATCATTTTTATGTAAAGAGATTCATTTTACCTTTTCTTTTTTTTAATTGCATCACTATTTATTTACTTCTCCAAAAATCATCTGCAAGTTAGATGTATTTATGGTCGGTAAACGATTTAATGGTGGACAAACATTTGCGATTTACACACTATTTGTCGTATCGTGATGATTTCATTGTTCGATGCACCGTGTCGCATCTCCGTACGCTTCAAATAATGCTTAGCGATCCGGACATCATGTGCTGTTCGTATGCGATGCTATGCTTTGATTTCAAATCTGATTTTAATTCTGTTCTACACGTTGATCGGATCTACGGAAAATAATTTAACTAATCGATGATGAATATAGATGAAAAAGCAAATTTATTCTATGATAAGTTGAATATTGATTGAACTTTTCGTTTTCATGATTCGTAACAAAACTTGTAGAAAATAGATAAAACATTTTTGTCACATAAATTACCTTCATTTTTATTTTTGTATTCTATCGGATTTCGAGAATTAAGTAAAAAATATTAAATCTATTACTATATAAAACAAAATTTTACATTTCAATAGTTAATAATTAAAATATCAATAGTTAAATATCTGGTTTTAAGACTTTATTATTTTCTTCAAAAGAAAGAATGATCTTGCTGAAATAGATTTATATCTAAAAATTTAGATATAAATCTGAAGATAAGTTTATTAGACTATATTAAAATGATTAGCACGAAACTCAAGCTATGCTGCAAAAATTTTAATATTTTAGCAATCAGTAAACATACTAATTATTTACATACTAATTATTTTGATAACTCAATAAAATTATTTTTAAATCTGTATCTAAATTTTTAGATACTTCAGCAAAATCGTTTTTTCCGTGTTGTGAGACAGTTCATTGCAACTTATAAAGTTCAAAAACTTTTCAAGAATTTTTGCACGTTTCCGTTAATCTAGAAATGATTTATTTTCCGTATGCAGTTAATAATGCGACTGGGTGCGCTTACTATATCTTCTCTACTATATACGTTCTTGTTTTCGCGCTGGTCCATTCGTCCAGAGATGTGACGCGACGCGACGCGACATGCCGGTGGAATTTCGCCGAGAGGAGACGATACGGGAATAAACCTTTCGCATTTCCCACGGGAGATTCCACGGTGTGGCTATGGCGACAACGCCAACGCCGATGTCTAGACACCGACGTCTAGGTACCGACATCAAACCACGAGCATCGAACCAACACGACAACAATAATCCGCCGATGTCTTCCTTCACCGCCCTCCGGGATATTTCAGAAGTGATTGCTGATTTCCGAAAGAGCGAGAAAGACTAAGCTACCTCTACCAAGCCATGATTCTCCATGGACCCATTGACTCAGAAATGTAACAGATTCTAATAAAAGATAGAAATAATTAAAGAACATTCCAAGATATGTTTATTTTGTTTGAAGACATTCAATATGCAATTTTATAAAGTCGTGTCACTTTTTACAAGTAATTATTGTAATATATATTTTACTGTTTCCAATATTAAATATTATTTTACTATGAAACACATTATCTACTTAAAACTATCGTATATAAATATATTGATAAAGATAAATCATTGATTATTACAAGATAGATTTTAATTTCGAAAAATTAAATTAGTTTAAATGTCATTTACGCTTTATACTTAGAGAAGAAATTTTTCTTTAAAGAATGTTCTCTTAATCGCATCATCATAAAATCACAGCTGCATTTTATGATACGAAATAAATCTTCCGTTTAGGAGATCAAAAATTTTATATAGTGAGATAAAATTTTTCTTGCGTAACTGAAAGTAAACATTGCGCATAGATAATTTTTCAAATTGATTTTTTGTATAGTAAGAAGGTTTAGATTACTTTTAATTTAGTTATAATATTAATCATAAAAAAATTTATGCGAAAGTATTAATTGTTTATTAACGCGCTTAGAATAAAAATTTTGCATGATTCATGATATATGTCGTTTTCTAAATCGGCGACGAAATGAAAACCATTTTCGCAAGCGAAAAGTAAGCTCTCAACTGGGTATCGTTCGTTGGAAAAGCGCTCTTGGGTGTCATAAAAATGTAGGATCCCAGAATCCTTCTTGTGAGAGGAGAATACAAGAACGTAGGACATTCCATTGTTGTTGTTCCGATCGCTATTTACACTATATACATGCGCGGTCGACTGTGCATTGAATTGATTTTGCTGTTCTGTCTGATCGAATGGAAAATATTCAGCCAACGTGTAATGCATCGCGTCTACCATTCGTTGTAATAAACCACCTGATGAAAAACTACACGAATATCATTTTGACATTACCACGCTTATCCATTTGCCGCAATGTATTACATTTTTGTGGTCAATGCACACGTTCCGCTTATCGCACAACATTGTTGTTGATCATGATAAAAAATAAGAATTTTTTACTCTATCTAGCTGGAGATTAGGATTTCAAAAAAATTGTAAAATTTACTGATACATAAAAAACATGTATTGAATTTTCCCGGACAACATGCCTGTTCGAAAACGAGACATAAGATATTTTTTTAAAAAACACTTATGTCTTAATTTTTATTTTTTGTTAGTTAATACATGTTTCTATGAATAGTACTAAGTAAAAATTTACTTACAAATTAATAGTTTTTGTATCAAATAAATATATATATATGTTTTATTCATTTAATAAATATTTATTTAAAATTATTCAAACATTTATTTAAATATTTATTAAAATTTCTTTTAAGTTTTATAGATACATTAATGTAAATGCGTTAACCATAAACATAATTATGGTTATATTTAAGATTCGAAACATATTTTCTTTATCTTTAGCTAAAGGCATTCTCTTAACTTATAGGTAATCTAAAAAAGTGTTAATTTTTAAATTTAATTTTTAAAAACTGTAATAAGCAATTATTACCTACTTATGTTTGAGAAATTATTGACAATATGAATTTAAAAGGAAATATTTACGCTGAAAGGAAAATGTTATCCGGCTTCCAATTAATTAGCAGTGCGAAAGGTTTAGTACCGAGAGAATATTTCGAAACAACATGCACTCGTAGAAGTCGTGCAGTTAGCGCGCACGCTTCCCTCTGTAATTCGCTAAAACTTTGCTCGCTCGCTGGTAAACTTGGCCATAAATCTTTACGATCGCGCTTGCGTCGAAGTTTTTTATTTTACTACCGGTGGAGATAATCCGTGTATAATGACGGCCAGTACGATGGAGGAAAATGAGCAGTCTTCCAGCAGCGTTACCTTCGCTTTAACCCCTAGGCACATAGCGCATTTCTTCTGATAACAGGATCTCAGATTTCTCGAGACACGATCCTCGGTAACTGCATTTTTGCTATTTTGTGTTATCTTATCCGTTGTTTAAATTTTTAGGCAAAAGAATGAATGTTAACATTAATTTTATTGTTATTTTATCTCATATTAGAGAGTTCTATATTTTGTATTTCTTTGTATTTCTTTGTACTGCAATAGATAAAATTGATCAATATCTCTTTAGTAACGTAAAACTTTATACATTTAAGAATTAAGACAAACTTTTATCACGATCCATCAGCTGTTATTATTATGACATGATTCGAGAGTTTGGCTCACGGAGAGGATTGTCGATAACCTGTGAAACTAGGACATAAGGGAGGAAATAGCTTATGCTTGAACAAGTTCATCTTCTATAGCTCTTTTTGCCGAATTCGAATTTCGCGAATTTCACGGGAATTTCTATGAGTCTCTTGGGTATTAACTAAGTTTATTCGGCGGTAATTTGAAGCGTTTGAGAGTAGTAATTCGGAATTCGAAACAATAACCGCGCAGTTGGTTATCATCATGTTCTCTATTAGAACGTAGAATGCACTCGCGAGTGCTTACAATGCGCCTGTGCGTATGCATCCGCATGTGCATTCACGTATTAAAATATGCGACATGTATCAGAAAACTTCATCAAGTGTTATAATATAATCCACTGATTTTCATTTCACACTGACATTGCTGCAGTTTTTATGTTGCATGACTAATATTTAGAATTAAATTAATTAGATAAAGTTCGTCTCGAGATAAATAATTTGTTTTAAAGAGGATTCACGGAAAAAACGGTTTTGCTGAATTATCTAAAAACTCAAATACAGATACTTAGATAGACAGATTTGAAAATAATTTTTTATTAGATTAAAATTAAATTAATTTTAGATCTGTGTCTAGTTAAATTTTTATGTATATATTATAGCAAAATCATTCTTTTCGTGTTGTAACAGGGGCTTCCCTTTGCCTACAGTTTTGTCTACACTTTTGCCGAGAGTTCATTTGCGCACAAAATTATTGCCTACTGCTCAAGTGCTTACTTTTATAGTCAACGATATTATAGAATGTAAACAATCGATTTAAGCAAAAAGTAAGTAAAAAGATCCATCTCGTGTTGTAATAGATTAGAATAGATTAAGAGATGTTAAAAAATAAAAATAGTTTTAGTTTAGTGTCTTATTTCTACGAATGAAATTTATAACAATATAAAATTGTGACTGTTAATTTGATATATATTTAATTGAATCATGCAACTCTGATTTCTGAAAATTGAATCACTCGATGAAATATTGAATGTTTTGAACATAAATATTAATTTAATTATAAATTATGTAATAATGTTTATCGAAACTGTTATGAAAGTCTTTTGAAAGGCAGTATGTATATTTAAATAATCGCTTTTAATATTTTCTTGCCGAGGAGGCGATGCAAATGGATCCAATAAATTTGTAAATTCTCTTCAATCATCAATCTTTACGCTTACGTTCTTATTTCGCTATGATCTGTGGGATTCGCAAAAATTAGCTACATCCGTCCGTCATGTCCGGTACTCTGCCATCAGCAAATTGCGAGCGGATGTCGTGGCGACATAAGAAATCGCATACTCGCGCGGATGAGATAAATAACAGGTACGCAGGTGCATCCCGTACGACCGGCAATACACGTTAATTATCCGATGCGATGCATTTATGTAGGCTTAAGTAGCGCATCCTGCATCGTGTTATCCATGCCGTGTTCTTGCTATCATCGTGGAAACTGGAAGGCGTTATAAATTCCAGCTATTACAATAAATCAATATTTGAACACATTACATATAGATATCGTCTAAAGTGATAATATGAATGTTATTTTATTGAAATGAACATTATACTTTATAGAAAGAACAATTTTGCTGATGTATCTAAAAATTTAACTAAATATGAAGCTAAAAATAATGTTGTTAGACTATCATAATAATTACATAGGAATCTCAAATATAATGAGCAATTCTATAAAAAGTTTTGACGTTCTAACAACCAGTTTGAGCGTTTTATATAATTATTTTAATGATCCAACAAAATTATTTTCAGATGTGTAGCTAAATTTTTAGAATAACTTCAGTAAAACTCCTTTGTTGATTTGTAATCTGTTTCTAATATTTTTATGATTTCTATACTGGTGATATTCTATTTAAATAAATTATTTTTGGATTTCTGTCTATTGAAATTAACTTGATATCTCTGTAATAATTTCCTATGATAATTACGAGCTAATAGCTTTTTTGTTAATGATTACTAATAAAATGAACTATTAAGAGATAGAGTCACAAAAGAGATTTATCTGGAAGGTATATTAGTATAGTATATTAGTATAGTAAGGAGTATATTAGTATAGTAAGGGGTTGCATTAAAAACTGAAGCAGTTCAGCTAGATTTAGGCATTATTCCTCTTTCTTGTTTCCTCATCTGCGCTGCAGAACTTTCGCAGACTAGCCGCCATGTTTCGTCCATTTATCGAATGATTTAGTGAATTATCAGATTGTACCCTTTTCTCTCGCGGCCCATTTTCCGCAATAGTGGATTTGATTTGCATTTGCTGACGCTCGATAAGGCACGTTGTATCGCGCGTCATATTGTTAGGCTCGAACTTCGTTTAATCCTTAAATGTATTTGGAAAGAATTATAATATATATTTTTAGCAAATTGCAATTCTTACATCAACTTTAGCAATTACCAAAAATATATGAAGATGGTATAAAAAAAATTATATATCATTTCAAATTCTTTACGATCTTATATATTGAATACATCGTTTTACACATCGTTTTACATATTTTATCAGTTTTTTGCGCGATCTAGAAGAAACCAAGGGAAAATATTTAATAAAACGCATTTCGCCAGTGTTATGTCATTCACGCAAAATATATATTCAGCACTTTCTTGCGCGAGGAAACGTACGGTAGAACACTTGTAATTAAAATGGATTTTAATGGAAGGAATACGGGAGACGACGGAGTTGATGAAAAGAAAATTAGACAGGTCTATAATGAGAAACTCTGCGTGTCCCTTTTTCGACGACATTGTCGCTTAACACCTCTTCGAAATCCAATTTAGCAGCTTCTGCTTGTCATCATGGAAATAGCATTTACTTCAGATAAATGTTTATTTATTCCGCATTTGAGATATCAGAGATAGCGTCAGTCGCAAATTAGTTTTCCAGTAATCATATATAAAAGATATATATGAAGCATAAAGACGTCAATTGACAAAGAATATTTTGTTTAGATTCTTCTAGATTTACTAAAATTATCCCATACCCTACAAGATACAATCTGGTGGAATCTCATCCATACAAACTAGATCCCTTCGTTTTTTTCACCTATTCAGAATGATTAAAAAAAAATTTCTAAAAATTCACTAACATACTTTCAACTTTCTAGAATAAATAAATATTGGAACTTCATTTTGGAAAATAATAAAATGTAGTATAATTACCGAAAGACTCAAAGAAATTTGCACGAACAGGAATCGGTCACTAGAGACCCATCTTGTAGGATACGGATTAATTAAGGCATATAGTTTTATAAAAATTAATTATTATATATCGTAGTTTTAACTAAAATTAATTTAAGCCAAATCCTTGAGTGATAGCACAGAAAAATTACGCTAAATATTTTTTATTATAACATATTTTTTTATTATAACAAAGTATATACGAAAAATTATCATATGCAAAATGGCGCGATTTCCGGAAGATTATACGATTCTAACTCGATTATGAGAGGAACTCAATAGGGATTCATAATGAAGTATGCTGCGATATCAGACAATCGCCGATGGACGGTAGTTAATGGGGTGGAAACGGTGCGCGTATATAAAGAGAAGAACTAGAATATAGAAAAAAAATCGAGATTCATGCAGTCGTTTAACTGGAATTGAAGTGTGCCGGATATCGATAGCTATCGGAGAATATGATGAATTTTGAACGATGAGATGAGTTTAATGAACTCGCCAACTGAATTATGTTGATCTGCGTGAGAACATAATCGAACTTAATATAGAAAAGAATGAACATGAGTATTTTTTGTGGAAAGAATCGAAAATTTCAGGATTTTATAGATATAAAAATAAAGACTAGAAGGAATCATGGAGGAATTAGAAAAATATGATTTATGAATGAGATTTCGTTCTACATCTACTAGCAGATGTCCATTAACGCGCCCATCAGCGAGTATTCGGAATTTACTCCTTTTCAATTGCAACATCAATCATTCTGTGTATCTCGCATAAACTACATCTGCAGTTAGCATGTAGCACATTGGCTGCTTTAGTTACGAGAAGTGCGCCGTGAAGAAATACGTTTATGACGCATTACTTAATGCCGTTTCTACTTGCAAGGTGGTAACGGTTAATTTTTGTCAGTTGCGGAAACTACAAAGTAAATCAGATAAAAATAGTGCAACCATTTTTATTAAAGACTGGAAAAAATATAAAAATATTCGTAGATATGAAAATCATCGCGAAAAAATATCGAATAATTAATAACGACGTCGCAATTTGTGAATTGAGTTTATTGTCCTTTAGATAGACAGTCAATTTTCTCTGCTTTTTACATTCCAAGTTAAAACCGGCTGGAAACGTTTAATTGGCTATTCAATGATGCGGCGACGAATTGATGGAAGTTACGACGTGGTGTCGAGCGATAGTCAGACGACCGAAGATTAATGTTTGTAGAAACGCTTCGCGGGATCGATCACGCCGTACGATAACTGGTTGCAGACGATATTTGAAATCTAACCACGCGTAGAACCGAGATACGATCAAAGACATCCGTCGTTGTGACGCGATGGAGATGACGGGACGATCAGGTTTCAATTCAGGCAATGGCTGATGCGTGTACGTTCTACGCAGGAATCAAATAGCGAATCCAGCGATCAAGTTGAAAATCAATAACTGATCTGTTGGCGAGCGTGTGTCTGCAAATGACCTGTTCGATGCTATGATTATAATCGCTGCTACTTGATTATAATTAGTGTAGCGATTTATATTCAGTATAGTATATTTCCCGTTAAAAAAAAGTTTCCCTTCGATATGGATATCTATTTATATTTTCAAACGAATATTCATTACTCTTTGCTAACATTTTTTCTCCTTTCTTTCGAATCGAAATTACGAGTTTTCCGCTACATTCTTTGTTATTTATTTAAATAATACGCAGTATTTAACTCTCCGTAATCTCTCTATAATCATATTTTTATTCTTTCCGTTTGCAATCTGGATTTTTTGATCCAGCTTAAGTTTTTTGTTCTAAGCTTCAAAAAAAATATAGAAAGATTTAGAGTTACTTTTTCAACATCTCTATTACATTACTAAATAATTTCTTAACTTAAAATCTTTATTTAATAGATTAAAATTTGAGCAAAATTAATGAAAAAATGGAAATTTGTTTAAAAATATATTATTTAGCAATAAAGGAACTTGATTTTGTCTTTCTTTATGTCGAAAAAATTTTGAAATTTCTCTTGTGCCAAAAAAGAGTCAAATTGCAAATGGAGTTAATATCTATTAAATGCAAAAGAGATTTCCATGTATTTCATCTATACGCGCGTTTCTACGATATTCCCTAAAATGGATTTTGCATGGCAGAGGATTTCTTTCCGCGAGTATCAGAGAATTGAATCTTATACACGATAGAGGATACGCGCATTATTCGCATATCTGCATCAAGGTGTCCGCGGTAAGCCGATGCACTCCAAGCGTGTGCGAGCTCACCGCCTTGCAATTCACGGAACTCGATCAGTGATTCAGAATATCTCTGTCCCGCTACGTACTGCGGATCGTCGTGAGTCTCAGTTTATGTTATCATAGCGACCTTAATGCACACGATGCTGCAGTAACGGTTAGTGCCTTTGTTATGGATGTAAAAATGAATATCTGGATACGATATGTGAGCATATGGCATTTACAAACTGTTCCGATGCGCTTCAATATTGCGTGCATATGACGCTTCATAACCATTTTCTCTTTGACCAAAATTACGATTTTGTTGAGCCAATCAGAGACTAGCTAGATTATTAAATTATATATATATATATA
>NW_017259185.1:3147758-3148606 GCF_001594045.1 Atta colombica
TTAAATTATCTTAAAATAATATTATAAATTTTAGAAAAATTCATTATTATGTATTCAAAATTCATGTATTCAAACATTTATTTTTTTTTAAAGAATGTTAATCAAATAGAATTGATCAAAGAACCGATTTTATACATATAAAAAGCAATTCGATTGTAAAAAATAAGAATTATAACAACTAGTCTGGCAGAAGATAAAAATAAAATTGAATATTACGTATATAGTTTTAGTCCGACTGATCAGATACGATTGGAATGATTTACGTTCAATTCGATAAGTTTTGGCGGTAAGATTCTTCCACTTCCGTTCTCATCCGATACACATTTCGCGGTGCGACGCGACACGACGCGACGCATCGTCTGGGAGTCCGGGGTGGCTGTCTGGGACGCTTGCGTCGCGCTCGCATTGCGTCGTTCCCCGTGTACGCCGGCGTTGCTCCGGGCAACCGATGGGGATGAATCTACGCGACGCCGGGCGTCGAGTTTCCTCGTAGCGAGCGGGCGGGGCTGTTATACTCTCTCAGTGCGCTCCACGACGCCGAACTGACCACGTACAACGCGACGTCGATCCTACGATCTCCCTCCCCGTTCTCTCTTTCTCTCTTTCCTATTAAACCAACGAGATCGGCGTCGTCGGATACGCGATCGAATCTCAGCTCGAGATCCTCGCGCGAGTTCTATACTTCAATTTTATCCAACACTTACGGGCATTTGGGGATCAAGAGAACTTTGTCGAGAGTTAACAAGTGAATAAACTGAATTTGATAAGAGAGAAGGTCGTGATAGAGAGAGGGGGCAGAGAGAGAGAGAGAGAGAGAGAGAGAGAGAGAGAGAGAGAGAGAGAGAGAG
>NW_017259185.1:3148706-3170119 GCF_001594045.1 Atta colombica
TTGCGGCAGTGTATTGGGGATGGAACGAGATCGTGGAGGTAACGGGATCGGTTAATTGGTAAACGAACAACGGCGCGTAACTGGAGAACGAGAGTATCTTTGAAAAGTGTCAAAGCAAGAGGATTAAAGGATAGGAAGATGCGGTGATCGAGAGAATACATTAGAGATAGAAATTGGTGGCTTTATGTTCTATTAAAAATTTATTTGAATCATTGTGACACTTAGAATTATTTGTGATAAATAGAAAGAGAATAGTATACAAGAATTATTAATGAATTATCAATGAATATTTTCGCAATAAGCTGATAATTCTTTTGAACGTTCGTAAATAGTTTCATTTAATTACCTACATATCATATTTAAATTAGATTGTCAAGTTATAATAGCTGTGAGATAAATGATTAATATTATTAATAAAATTTTTTTTTTTTTTTTTTTTAATAATATTATGTCGAATTCAAGAAAGAAGTGATAAAAAGTCATTTGAAATAACATAGCGTGATACATGAACATATATTAAAATTTGTTAATTATATACACAAATTTATGATTTACAAACTATTATTTTGAAGTGAAAGAATTCACAAATCAGAAATTAGATTCGTACAGAAGAATCAATGAGCAAGTGCAGTTTGATCGACAATGCATGTCGAAACTTTGGAATAAAGTCATTATGAGATTAAGAGTGAGAGATCAACAAGTCGCAGATAACGATTAATTGATGAGAGGAAATGATTGTCACGCGAGATTATTCCGTGGACGGTCAACGCTAACTGCAGCACACGACTTGACAGAATAATTCTCTATTCGTCGATGATCCTTATTGAGCGTTAGAGAACTCTTGCGAGAAGATTGCGTGGTTCTCTGAGGATTGAAGTTAGCCGTATAACGACGTGAGCAAAGTTTGTGATTGGCCGGTGATGTTTAGAGGAAATTAATTGTGAGTTAAGAACTCTAATGATGCGTTAAGTCTGCGAGCGATCAATACTTTATGAATCGTTAGTTAATTTGAGAAAAGTTGGAGGAAAAAGTTCAAAGTTTGCGAAAATTCAATTAATTTTATAATAATTTTGATAGAATTATTTTTACTCTCGCTAAATATGTTACAAATGTTTTTTTGAAAAATTTTTAGAATAAAAAGAATTTTAAGAATAATTTTATAATTTTAAAATTTAAATGAATAATTTAACATTATATACAATATTACATTCAAAATTATTTTTATTGTTCGCGAAAATCATTTATGTAATAGAGTTAATGATCGATCAATTTTTGATCAATATCATCTTCATATAAAAGAGGATTTGTGTAAATACGAATTCGCTTGTCGCATTAATAGTGATCGCGGTTGAATACTGTTCAAGTCCGATCTAAACTAACTAGATATCCTTCGAGAATGGAAGTTATCCTATTAATGCACTACGAAGTTCGCGATCCAATTTCATTCGTAATCCATGATCGTCCTATAATGATGAAGGCGATTAATTAAAAAATGATAAATGCGTACGATTAACATTTTTTTTGTAAAAGCAAAGATTTTTTTTGTATATAAAAAAAATTTAATTTAATTAAACATTCTTTCTATTGTTCTTTTACAATTTTTATTTATTTAATATCTTATAAGAATTGTAAGGTTGTTAACATGATGAATAATAAATAGAAAAACTTTATTATCATTGAATTATATAATTACATTCTAGAAAAGAAATTTTTGTTTTAAAGAAATATAATTAATGATATTAACAGCGTAAAAAATTGTATTGACAAGCCACCGATTTCATTAATTGTTCTAATGTAAGATTGCACAATTTGTTTATATCGTTATTATAATTAGAACGTTTATCAAATCTAATTTAAAATTAATTTGAAAGTTTTATTCTTAAATTGATATTTAATGTGAGATATTGTTATGTTTATTATCTCGATCAGCCAAATCATTACGAAACAACCGATTATGAGCATCCGTGATTGAGATTCCTGTGAAAAGTGATTATCGCGCGTGTTTTTTTCTCACCTTTATTGTTAAGAAGAAGAAGAAGATATTTGGATCAAACATCTGCTATTGCGATTGTGAGTCTAAATAAGTTATCTAGTATCGTAATTAGTAAATCGATGCGGACTTTTTAACAGCCACGACTCTGAACATCATATCGCTTTTTCTCGATTTATCCAGCTTTTCAGTCCAAAGGACGCACAATCATTTTTATTATTAATACACTTATGAAGAGTATCTTTAATGCGATTAATCAGTGATTTGCAAAAGCTTTCGTACTCGTTTTGCATTTAGAAAATCTATGCAGAACGCAATTTGGTGCGGATAAACATATTTTGAAACTAAGGAGCTTTTGTATCTTATATTCCCCTTAGGAAAAAGAATTAATAAAGTGTAAAATTCACATATTTAACTCTTACCATTATATATTAAATTGATATATATAATAATCTAACGACGAAGTCGTTAAGTTTATATGCATTGTGTAATATTCTTCTCTATTAGGGATTATATTATATTTTTTTTTTGCATATATAAATTTATTGATTTTCAATAATACCGTATTATTCAGCAACAAACTTTATTATGATTGTATATATATTACTGAACGCGAGTACGTTTAAACTAGACGTACAAACGGAATTTCATTCATTGAGACGCCCGCAAGAGTCACGATTGCACAATTGAGCACATAGACCAATGCAGGAGAATGCAAGAGAAAATTCGATTAAAAGGCCAAGCAACGAATTAATTGCACATAATTGACCGCACGTTAAACTGCCCCGCGGCGAGCTCGGACACTCGAACTCTGAAAGCGTCGGATATGTGTGTATGTATTGTTTACTTATTGCAGGCCTCCTCCTGGCCATTCAACGCTGTCTGATCACTGACCGCCGAATTTACTGGGATTATTTTTCTCGTTATTCGTACTATTACACAAATTGCACAATTGGTTTTGCTCAATAGCTTTTAACTGATATTAACAAATTAAAGTGAAGATTATTTAGATTGTCCAAAAATTCTATAACAGCGAATATTTCATTATTGTGATAAGCACTAATGCCATTGATATACATTTCAAAAAGTTGAATTTTTAACTAAAACTCTTTTAAATTCTATTGCACTTAAAAATAATAATGAAATATATAACTATAAATAATTATAAAATTATAAAATAATTTCATTTTTTCCATATTTTTTCATCTTTATTATTGAAAAATTATTTAAAACTAAATAGAAAATAAAAGCCGAAAAATTATTAATATTTTTATAATCTTATACTTTTATGAGGGGGGGGGGGGGGGGGTTGTTATATTTTTTGAAGGATGTGGAAAAAAACGTGTTCATTGAAATTACCATTCTAAAAAGAGACAATACATACTTAATAGAGAATTTTCATTTTGACACCAACTCAGCGAATTTTATGTACCGTACTTTGAATTATTCCGATTATTCTGATCGCGATCGCCTATTTCTTAGTCTATACGTGGCGCCGACACTGATCGAGAATACAGAACAGGATCGATTGGGGAAGACGAAGGAAACCAGAGAGAACTTTGAAGCTTCCACAAAACAAGGACACGTAAAATTAAATGACCTCTATTCGCATCCCACATTTTACAGTTATGATAATTTAATGATAATTTAATGATATGCAGATTCAATATTACTAACATTCATTTTGGTATTAATTAACTTATTGTTAATAAAATAGTAAATTGTTAATAAAATTAATATTAAGCAACATAGAGATGTATTTAATGTAAGAATTATTTTCAAGTATTTAAAAAAAAGAAAATAATTCTAAATGCTTTAAATTCCAAATACTTTAAATTATTAACAAAAGTAAATATGTATTATTTTTGTATTAAACAAATTTAACATATTATTACAAAATATAATGTTTTTTTGCTATAAGTGGATACAATTGTACCAAGCGAAATTTTTCACAAGATTCACATTGACAAGCTTTGCTTTTGCCGATAAGCGCACCAACACAACGATGTCTCTTGTATTATACCATAAATCTCGGAGCGTGCTCGATGAAGCGAACGAATACAGCTTTTCTTGGATAAACGACCGACGCCGTCGTTGTTCATCGTGGGTGACGAAATCGCAATTTCCGCGTTCTTCCCTCACGTATGCGTGTGTGCGTGCGCGCGCGTGAAATGGCGAGGCGCGAGATAGAAGCAGCGTACTATAGGCTCTTACAGAGTGCAGAGACGCGATGGTCCATAAGCTGCAGATAAGGGACGAGGTAAAACTTTGGATACAGGAGAGAGAGGTGCTTTTTTCACTGTCTGAGGACAGAGTAGGTATATGCTGGTAGAGTGGGAAGGTACAACAGGCGAAAGAATGGCAGGCTAGGACTAGTAAGAAAGCCGAAAAATGCAATGCGTTGAATGTTATAGCGAAGACCGAGGAAGAGTAATGCATCGCTTCGCCGAGAAGTTTATTTATATATACGAGTGTCCTTAAAGCAATTCATATAAAAAGATTACCTTTAAATGATTTTTAATGAACAGCTGATAAATATATTGATAAATATATGTTTTATATATATATATATATATGTATCATATAAGAAGCACTTATTGCTAGAAAATAATGGCAGTGATTGATAAGAATTTCTCATATTATTCTAAATTGTCAATTAATTAAATTTTACTCTTATCGTGACCGTGTATTATTAAATTGTTTTTTAAATGATGTCATTGTTTGATTGATGCACAAATTAATTTATGTATCTGTTTAGGAATTATTTTAGTTGGTAACTACAATATATTATAAAACAGTAACAAATGGATTTTAATTGATATATAATATGTATCCGTTATATTACTTCATAAATTTATGTTATCTAAGGTAATGCTTTTACTAGATGTAGTGAACTAACAATTATTACGCACTTCCATTAATCACAGCTCGTTAGACCAAATTAATGACTCTTATGAGATAGTGGAATCTAAATTGATGAAGACTACGATATAGCACAATATGCTTGAAACTTTGTATGAAAACGAAGATAAATTGTGGCATTTAACATTTGCATAATCTTCGATCAGTACAGGAAGTAAGAATGCAGCATCCATTACGAAGCACGAAAACATTGACCTTTTGTAAAAAAAATTTTTTTTTAATGCAAATTCTCAATTAATCAATAAATTTTAAAATTTGCTTTAGCCCCTTCAAATCTTGCGTACATTGTACATTAAATTTGAAGACATTATCTATTGAAATTATTTAATTCTATCGATATGATCTGAACTCTGACGTACATAATAATGTATATGTTGGAAAATAGTTAAAATTTTGAAAAAAATTGTTTAGTATGAATTACTTATTAAATATGCATGAATGGAATAAAAAAAAATGTTTTAACATAGTTCGAATAAAATCAGGTCTGAAGGGGTAAATTTGTGTTCAATAAATGCAGGACATATTAGATCTCGTTCTCATAAGTTGGTGGCAATCGCTAGACTCGATCAGATGCGCTTTGCACGAATCGTGGCACATTTTTCCCGATAGTAATAACAACTTAACCGGGTAGCCTCGTAATCTTTCGACGAGCGCTTTCGACACGGTAGATTCGCCTTCGCCGTACGTAACGATTAGGGTCGTCGTTTTGCCGGACGTTTACAATCGACGGTAAACTCAAGCGCGGATTTATCGTCGTACACACAAACACACGTGAGCATATGTACGCGGAACACAAAAGGCTGGCTTTTGAAATTAGATCATCGAATCGAGGTGAAATGGCGGCGAAGGCGGGATTTCGAATCTTTGAATCGGCTTAACGTCGAATCCTTGAATAAGCCGGCGCGCTCTCCAAAGGTTCCGTTAAGCTGGTCATTTAGTCTATACACGGACTCTTTGGTGAGTGGTACATTCGTTAAAAGCGCTGCACCGTACTCTTTGGGGATTACATCGTATTTTTTGGATCGGGCTGTTACTAAGAGTAACGTAGTGCTGCAATTTTGAAAACGGAATGCAAAGCCAGATCTGTTTTACGTAACATTTTGTTTTACCAGCGAGATAATTGGAGATAATTAATTGCAGGCATAATTCATAGGGATTATTACTTTAGTATCCTTGGCGATTTAATCGCGTTCATAGTGATACAATTATATGTGTGAAAATATATGAGATTAATTTTTATCAATGTAACAAGGATTTCCAATCTCTTTATGGATTAAGTAAGATAAGCAGTTACACACACACACACACACACACACACACACACGCACGCACGCACGCACGCACGCACGCACGCACGCACGCACGCATGCACACACGCACACACGCACACACATACATTAGCTCTTCATTATTATTTTATTATCGTTCATAACGATAGAACTTTGCAATAAAATTTTCACATAACACAAATTAATAATATTTTGTGAATATTGTGTAAATTCTTAATAAATTTGATAGTCATTAACACGAGATTTACAAATGCTCTAATGTTAGTTAATTTCATATTTATTTCAAATTGGATATTAATAATGATTTAAATGATAATTAAATTAGAATGTTTATTATAACATTTAATGATACTATTCAATTTTTATCCGATTATTTTATCCGATTATTTTATGGACATTTGATTTTATTTTTAATGATAATGCTGACAAATATTTAGAAAATATGTTTTTCTTCTTTCTTAAAATTCTAACGGAATTTTAATTAAAGTTGGATCAATTATCCGACAGTAATTACCACCAAGTCTATGAAGCTTTAATTAGTTGAAGTCGAGATTACTTCGAATTGTCTTTTGCAAATGTGGTGTAAAAAACTGCCGCAGAATTATAATTTTGTGCATGACATCTTTCGAGAATGGTATGTGTCATTATTTAGGATCAGGAATCTATACTTCTAATCTGATATTTGTCGCTGCAATTTTTCTCGCGATTCGCGCATCTCACGAACGATCGCAAAAAGCATCGACCGAGTTTCCGGCATGTTTTCTACCGCGTTTCCTCAGCGTTGCGATTGGTGGAAGGCAATGGGCAGGCGGAGGAACGCTTCCGGAATTCTTATATGTACTCTCTGCACCCTCATATCCATCGTCGGTTTTTCGCTCGTCAGTCAACGATCTTCGAACGAACGAACGGAGATTCCAGATTACTTTTTGCACCAGGTCGCGTCCGGCTGTTTACCTTCCTCAGTTTTTCATAGATCAGTTGAGTTTCCGAAGAAAAAAAGATTTAATCGGACAATGTTTTTTGACAATGTTTTCGAAAATATATTATAAAGTATTACATAAAGTATATTTGAAATAATAATGATATTTAAGTTTTATTCCTTTAATTTTATGTAAATGTAGATGGAATTCGAGTAGATTAAATTGTTTATTAAGATCTTGTTCTTCTCGTTGTAGAATGAATTTTAAGATTAACGACATTATTTTTATTATTTTATTAACAGTTGGTAACCTAAGTTACACTGTCGTTGGGTATTTTTTTAAACATAAAATTTACGCCAGCAGAAGTAGATTCCAATTCTATTGAAATTCTTAGAATATTAGAATGAAAAAAAATGTCTCTTATTTTGATCTAAATCATAACGTATTCAAAATTTATCAAATTTTGGGAGGGACGTACTTCTCTGTTTTTTGTTAGTAATACGAATATAATTATATAATTATATTCCATCTGTAAAAAAACTAATTTTATTTTCAATAAAACTTGTTGCAAGTCATAAATTTTATTCTTGATGTCATTTTGAGAAACTTTGACAATTATTCTTTTTAAAATTATAAATTGTAGACTTATGAGAAATGCATTCTCTGCAAATGGAATAGTAAAGGACGATATTTGCAGATGGTCATAATGCTGCGAATTTGTTAAAAGTTGGTGAGTCTTGCGAAAAATATCTCTATACGTTTTTCGCAGTTTTTACGATATAAGCTCGGATAAAAGCATTCGCGAGATATCGCCTGGCCTGGAGGGAACAAGAAATACTTATGTTAATATCAATCACGTGAATACACAAAATAATGAATAATTAATTTGGCATTTAAAAAAAAAAGTTGAAATGGAACAGATAGCCCCATTGTAAAATTAAAAATAAAATTATACAACGTAATTTTCAAATATAGATTTTTTTTTTCAAATTATCTTTTAAACTATCATAAAATATATCTATATAATATATTATTTAACAATTCAACAATTATTTAACAATTTTTTAATGATTATAACTATATTTACGATTAATATTTTAGTAAAGTAAGCTATTTTTTATTAGGGAGTGTGTGTATATATATTAATGAAAATATTAATATATAAGAATTTCTAATGATTAATAATTAATTTTAAATGAATTCGTAAGAAAGATATTTGTACGATAAATTTTACAGCACAGAATACATGATCACAAAAAAATTGTTAGAAACAGAAAAATTATTATCAAATTAATAATTTTGAATATTTTAGAATTTAAAGTTAATAATTTTTATGTGGGAGATAAAAATTAAAGATGCCGACCGGGATTGAAACTCGAGATCCTTCGCTCTCATCCGCTTAACAGGACTCCTTTTTTTTTTTATTATTTCCGATCTCCTGTTATAGTAGTACCTGGGATTGGCCATGTGGCCCTTTTTCTCTTCTAAGCTCGGCCAATGGACATGCATTCTTATTATTCTCGTAACTGAGGTACCGATGATGTCCATCAATGCCGGGCTACGAATTAATCGGTTGCTTTCTTGGTATGTCAGCTCACATTGCTAGAGCTCTTTCACCACCGTACTCGGAGTACGCAGCCAACTCCGAACGCACTTCTGTGTCGTGCTATACGTCTTCTGCTACCGATATATTCTTTTCTAATGTGTCTTACCCCTTGCTGGGGAGCATTGAACGTCGTCAGGTATACACGATCCATTTGCGAATCGTCGGTATGGAGGGGGGCGCCCAAAATCCCCTCTCTTTTTCCTCTGGAACTGGAGACGGAAAAATTGAGACGAAGCCTGCCGGGATTTGAACTCGTGATCCTTCGCTCTCAAGCCGAGCTGTTAAGCACGCTTGCCCACGACGACACCACTGCTTGTGTAACTATTTTTATGCCCTATTAATCCCATCTCGGCCTTAAGGCCCTATTCTTATCATAACTGATTTTATTAGTAATTATAATTTATTACATTGAATAAGAAATTGAATCTCATTATCTCTTGTTAAAAAAAAATTACTGCTCGTTTATTTAATAGTAATTCATAAAATTATTATGCGTAAACTTATAAAATTCGAAAGCGATAAAGAAGACACTTTTAGATAATATTTGCATAATTTTATTGAAATATTCTTTGTGTGCTTACAGTTGTTTTTGTATTTAACATTGTTTACAAGTCACATATCTGATTGACGATAGTAATTTCATAATAACCTATTAATTGTCATCGATTAATTGCTTGTACTTACGTGCATCAAAGAAACCTTATTCATGATATCGTAGTCCATTTCACACGTTAAAGATAATTATATAAATCAAGCTGATACAAAATGCATTCCTAATATTTACGATTGGACGACGATTACTTAACCTACCTAACTTACCATATCATGTATTCGTATTTCGGTACTTGTGTACTCTGAATAAGCATAAATCATGTAATTATACAGACAACTATATATGCTTCCGATAACATAATAAAATTGAAATTTGATGTAAAATTTATACATTGATTAATCTTGGAAATTAAAATTGTTTTCAAGCTCTTTGTCTTTTTACTGAAATTAGTTATATTTTCTTCAATAACTATAATGATAAAAAAGTTGTTACAATGATATTAAAATATTGTAAATTATGGAAATCATATGATGATTTTGATGGAGATCTGTTTTTGAAGCCAGCCTGTATTTGCGCACGATTCGTGGATTCGTCACGCGATCTTCAATAATTTCATCACGGCCAGCGATCGATATGGTTGCTACGCGAGATTGCGTTCGGACGATGACAGAGTTAATTACGTTCTTTCGACGCGGTAGCTGCTATACGTTGCACGTTTCGAGCAATCTGGAATACCGAAACATGGGACATTTGTTATTCTTGTTTTGCGCAATCGCGTTTAGACACATTGTCTGCGTTGTTTGATTTAATTCGATTGGTAAATGTAATCATGGTAGCGTGTGGAAAAATTCAAATGCGAAATGTTTCATATTCAAATTGTTTAGATATGCTCAAACATTTTTAAATAGATATTGAATGTTAAAATATTATTATATGTATATAAAATATCTCGTTTTCTGTTCCATTGAATTATCTTTGCAAAATAATTTACTTGTATATTATATTTTTATATTTATAAGTGCTGTACGTGATGCTGTACATAATGCTGATATAATTATTTAGATATTTAGTAAGACATTTTTACCATGTATAGCATAACATTGGGAAAAATGATTAAATTTTAGTTTATATAATAAGAAAAAGAAAATTATATTGTCGCTTTTGAATTCGCTTATGCTGTTTATTCAAATAAATCGATTTATATTTTCAAAGTCCGGCCATTTAAGATAGTTATCTTTAATGAACTCATCACTCGCACATGTTTTATATGTAATTTCTGTAAAATTCATGCAGCGCTTAAATTGGAGCAAATATGTACACCCATAATATTCCTGTGACAATTTCTGTGATAATTTGTAATTTTCCGCGTGTCACAAACAGTGCAGAAACCTCTCACTGCACCGAATTCACGCATCGGCCTCGAAATTGGTTAATCTCCAGCGGTCGTACCACGATTGGATTCGAATCGGCGGTATGCCGGCGCCCTTCCTTTGTCTCGCTAGTTAAATAATCGAGCAATCTCGGAACGCGAGATTGCTCATCTCGCATGTGGTCGATCGTGGTACGCAAATTCCGTCGCGATGTGAGACAGACGCTTTGCAATAGGTTGCATTCAGATTCCTAAAATCCTAAATTCGAAGAAAATTTGAGACGAAGATTGCAAATTAACAATTTGCAATCGATATTTTGAAAAACCAGTAATCTAAAATTTTTATGATATTATTAGAACGATAATGCATCGAATTTGATATAAAATAATTGCATTTAACAGGAAAAGCAGTTTTGTAATTGTTATAAAATTTTTTTAATATAATTGGTTCTACTCTTAGTTGCTTACTAGATCTAACCATACTATGTTTAGATTCCCACTCAGATATATCACTCCATCCTTGTTGTTTATTGAACGTTAAACAAGGATGATACCTGGGGAACCCGGGTGGGGATCCAAACATGCTCTAAGTTAAACGTCTCCGGACACGCACTTAGATCTAAATATAATATTTATACAAAATTTACAAAATTAGAATAATAAAATTATTATTATTAATCTCAAACCCTTTTTTTATTACACTATTATAATTAATTGTATTTAAAGATTATAATTAAATCATAATATTACATTTTAAAAAGCATTTGAAATCAATAATAATATAAACAAATATACAATCAAGTTTTGTGTGAATATCCGGACATGGGACGGTTACCTAAATTATAAACCAATTATATTTAAAAAAATCTGCAACAATTACATAGCTGCTTTTTCTGCTAAATGCAGCCAATAGCTCTCTCATTTACTCTTTTTTTATCTCGTTGTATTTTTATTATCTTTTTTTAAAAGTATAGCATATCATTTTTATCTCTTAATGTTTTCGATGAACGTCACAAATTTGTCGCGCTAATTCGAATCCCGGGCACGAATCTCGGTTGTCGGGTTAATGATTTTTATCGCGACTCCATTCCCACTGCAGCGAGGTTTAGCGTATTTTTATTTTTTTCGTTGCCGCGCCGCGCATATGTGCAAATTCACACGAGATCGAACATTTCGGTCGGGTGCAGATTGTAATTGTCGTTTGTCGGCCGTTAAACTTGAATTTTTAGCGGAAATCATAAAGCCACGCGTACAGTGTGAAAACGAATATAGGATTAGCTTCTAGAATATCAAGAATGACTTGTAGTTGAGAAAATAAATGAATGATAATAATTTTAACGCATACTATAATATCCTTATACGTTTTCTACATAATTTAACTTGAAAATTTTTCTAGTTTAAAGAATTTAGAAATAATTTCTCTCTTATAATAGTTGTATTTATAGAGAATTTTTTAAAATTATGTTTACCTTTTATTTACACAAAACCTCTTAAACGTCTCCTTGTTAAATTAAAATTGAGATTATATCTATCTGTGATTCTATTCTGATTTTTTAATAATTTCTCGGATTAAAATATGAAAAATTCGTTAATAATTGTATTTATGGAAAGTTTTTCGAAAATTGTGTTTATTCTTTAATAGCCGCGAAAAATCTCTTAATCCCTGTTAAATTAAAATTGAGATTATATCTTCCTATGATACTATTCTGATTTTTTAATAATTTCGCAACTCGTTACTGTAGAAATTACACGACATTGTACAATTTTAACTCAGGCTTTCTTTCGGAAAAAGGCTATAGTTCTCATGCTTCTGTAGATTTAGATTTTGTGTGCTGTAAACATGGGAAAATTACAGAAACGGACGAGTTCTCTCTCGCGCAATGCTGAAATCGAATAATCTCAAAACGTAGTGCAGGAATGAATATATCGCGCGTGACTGCTCGTGAAACGTGATTATCGTTTGCCAATAGCGAAACGCTTTGGTCGAACAGCTGCCAGAACATTTGACACGAGTGCTACCGAAATCGTTACCGTTAGAGCATTCGGCGTTTCGACTTTTCGACATTTTCCGATCTACACTCTCGACCGTGCGTAGATTGTAGATACGAGCACTATACTTTTGAAATTGTGATAAACTTTTACGACTGACAGTTCGTACATGACTTGAAAGCAACTCGATTTTAGTAATTTTTATACATCGGGCGTATGTGTATATAATATATGTAATAATTATAAATGTGAATTCTCTTAATAGATTGCACAGACGCAATTGAAGTAATGTTAATAGAATTATCTAAGACAATAATTATGAATAATAAAATTATTTGTTTTATCAAGAAAAACATTCTTTTATCTTTCTCGCATCTTTAAGAATTAGACATGGAACATTTTCAATAAACACTTCTAGTTAGATCGTGAATAAATAGAAAATATTAAATTGTAAGTAACTTAAATTCATATAATTTCTGAAGACGTTTTGTGAAATCACAGTTTAATTTGAAATAGATATCGAAAATCGAGAGAGAATTAGATAAGACAATAAATAATATTATTAGATAAGACAATAAAATTATTTGTCTTATCAAGAAAAAAAGACATTCTTTTTTATTTTTCTCATATCTTTTTAGAATTTAACATTTAGAATCGAATGGAATGTTTCCAATAAATATTCGTGAATTAGATCGTGAATAGATAAGAAAATATTAAATTGCAAGTAACTTCAATTCAATCGTTTCTTAACACGTTTTGCGAAATCAGAGTTTAACTGAAAGTAGATATCGAATATCGAGAGGATTTAATACCGAAAGGAAGTTACTATCAGAGCAATCCAACCAGGTGGAATTTAAATCTCCAAAGTTCGCCTTGTAGACGGACGCGAATAGAATCTTCTCACCGGTTTTTTTTCTTCTCTCTGCAATTTCCTCCCCTCTATCTCCCATTTCCTCCCTCCATTCGAATATCGATTTCTTTTCGCGGATGCTGCCCTTTCTTTCGCCGCGGAAATCTATAACTATCGAGACTTCTCTGCGCATCTCGCAGATAGGAGTCCAAAGAAATTCAATTAGGAGTAAGATTAGTCTACGTGGAAAAGTTTACCGTGGATTTTCCATTTTTCTGGAAGGCGATTTCTAGACGGCTAATCGCAGCGGCAAGTTGTTCGATGCTTTCGATCGACAAAGGTCTGATCGCGACCGATTTTCCGGGTCGACGGTATTTTTGGTTTCAATATGATCCTGCGGAGGCGATTAACGAATGATAGAACTTCGAATAAAAGGATAAACTTTCTCACGTGAGTTTGCGTCCTTATTCATTCGGCGCACCAGTGCCGACAGTCTGCAGTTCGCGACGATGAAAAACTAGGTTCACGAGCCGCAATCGTAAAAACCGACGAGCACGATTTCGTGAAATATTTGGAAAAATTAGAGAAAAGATTTTATTCGAAAAAAATTCTGAGTCTAATATTTGTTAACATTTTTTTGCAAACAAATTTATTTTTAATTAAATATTACAGCGGCATGTTGCAATGGCTGTTTTAATTAAAATTTTCGATATATTTTTGAATCTACCGAAAACGATGCTATGTAAGTTGTTAACAGAAACATCGAGAGACCTTAATATATTTTTCTCCCTATTTTTCTGTATATTTTTAAAGTAAAAGCGTAATATTGTAAAGTAAATATGAGTTAGTTAAATTCTGACTCAAAAATAAAAGAATATTTCACAAGAATATTTAACAAAGCTGTAATTAAAATTAAAGTTTGATGGAAATGTTAGTGTGGAATATCAAAACTTTCTTATCGTTGATAATTTGCACTGTATGGGTCGAGTATATGATTTCTATATATATGTGTGTGCGTGCGTGCGTGTGTGTGTACACAGTAAAAATATTTTGTATTTGGTTGGAAACAGTCCATTCGCGTCCTTGTTAAAATTTTGCGTTGAATTTTTAATATATTTGGGTGTTAATTTAACATAATATTTATTACTTAAAAATGTCATGTTAAATTGATATTCAGCATTTCTTAGTGCCAAAATAACAATTTATGCTTAAACATAAAAATAATGTAACATAAAAATAATGTGTCTTAAAATGTAAATTCTAAAGAGTGAAGAAATACGTGTTAATTTATATCAGAAATGTTAATTATACTGAAAAAATATATTTTTAGTTTGTTTAAATTGTATCAGTATTACTTTTTTATAGTAATTTTTTTAAATAATATCTTTTACTTTGTAATATTCATGTACATCTAGTGTTAAATTAAAATTTGAATGAACCATTTGAGACACGTGAAATGTGTTAAATTTAACAAATTTTCCAACTGTGTAAATCTACGTAGATTTATTCGTGACATCGAAAGAAAACATAAAAAGAGATCAAAAAAACACTTACATTATACTTGCTCGCGCATGTGATAAGATCCCGATGTTTCACGCTCTCGTCACGCTTCGTCGTTGGTATGTCTATCTCTTCTTCGATATATATCGAAGTCGTGACGCATACAAAGTGCGCGAAGGGAAGTTAGTCGAAGAAATGGAAGACGATGTCGAATGTTGCACATTATGCCTGTTTGCCACTCGAAGTTGAGTATCTTCGTAGACATCTCCTTTCCGAAAGCTAAACATCTCGTCAAGATGAGTTCGAATTCTTGATAAGATTTGAACTCCTCAAATCAATGAATTTTATTTACTTGTGTCAGCAAACAGGCTTTAAACTTGTCAGACTGAATACGTGTCAATTGACTGAGAAGAACATTTTATTCCGTTAGATAAAATTGCTTATAGCTCTGTTAAAAATTTTTATCGTGTTATAACATCTCTACACGTATATTAATTACTGTACTGGATTAATGAGCAAGTTAGAAAATCTAATTTATTTTGGCTAACGCTTTCCAAGGTTTTTGCAAGATTTCTCAAGATATATGTGCGAAAATTTGCGATTGCGGGAACGTTAACTTAATGGGAACGTTATTAATTAATTGTCTTAATTAAATCGCAGTTCATATTAAATGTTTCATTTGTTAATATGCTATTAAAAAACCAGACGATAATTATTTTTTCAGTAGATCACGATAAACGCCTCGCCTGTTAATATATAATTAAATTCACGATAAATAACATCATAATGTATTCCGTTACGTTTACTTTTACGACGTGTTGTTGCGATGAAAAATGTAATCTCTCGTAGAAGCTTGTCACCGTATAATTATAATTCATACGACATTAAATATCGCTCTTCCTCGTAGTTGCTTTAACAAATAATAATAGCCAATAAGAATAAAAAGTTTTAGCTGACGGACCGCGCATCATGTCGAAACTGAATTTAAAGAGCCGCGGCAACGAGGAGATACGATTCCCTTGGCATAATCAGCTGGCACAAATCCCGCTCCAAGTTTTACAGATGCGCTCTTCGTGATTCGGATATTTCCGCAAAGTTCTTGCATTGAAAAATATACGTCAACTTACGCGAAGTGAATATATAATTGACCAATATGGGATTGATTTCTATTTACTATCGGGGAAATAGATATTTTTGTTACATTACGCGTGCTAAACAAAGAGAATAATTAGGTTGTATTATGTAACGAAATGAAAATATCAAATTGTAACTAATATTATGTATGAATACATTTTCAAGTAGGATTGGATGAAATTAGTGAGAATTAGGAAAAAAATTTGTTTAACGTCATTAATCATATTAAATGATATTTTTAATTAATATTTTTATTATACTTTATTTAAAATTTTCTATCGAATAGTGTAATTATTTATAATTATGTTCTTTATAATCTATTAAAATATATTTTTTAAACATTTTTTTACACAAGTTATTATTAAGATGCATATTATATATGCACGGCGCATATATATTAAAGATTCCAGAAATGAAAGTTTTAATTTTTGACGACTTTTCGATTATATCAGTCGCGCTTTATTCATCTTCTACATGATAAACATCAGAGATAAACGAAATATATATTTGTAGCAGCATCACTTTTCTATCTTTTGATGGTATATTGCTTGGGATTCCTTGGCGATTTACTCTGAGATTCACGAGATCGGGTACGCCAGGAGACGGATTCACCATCGTCCTTTCTTCTTCATCCTCAACCCTTCGCTTCTTCCGCCTCTGGTCCATTTTATATTTTTCTCTACGGACTCGCAAGTAGAACTTTTACTCCCTCGAAGGCAATGAAGGCAACGAAGTTCAGCGCGCTTTTTAGATCTGCGTTAGTGTCGGTTCGTTAGTCCGTCGAGTTATTACCACGGTGCACAGGTAGACTGATACAATAGTAGCTTCTCGCTCAGTTGACACAATATGACATAATATTAAATACTTGTTGCAATTAAACATTCTTTGATCATACATTGTATCTGCGTGATATTTTATTGTGTACGGAAATAGCCATTTTAGACTATGCCTTTTTCATGCAGTAATAAATATGTATTATTATTAAAAACAGAGTTGCAAGTTAATTCATTGAATTATAATACAATTAATAAATTTTATAAATCAATAATAAATGTGAGACTTGATGCTTTTATGTAATTTTGATTTAAAAATGAAAACTCTAAATTTCAGTATATTCTTGAGAACTGTCCGTTGTCAACGTTTATAGTAATAATTAAAATTAAAGAATATTGCGGATTTTTCGACACAACTTCTGCTTCTAGAAACATCGCGACGAATGCTAAATTAATTTTTGTGACGAAATCACCTTTACTTTTAATGCTACGTGGTTGACGTAGCCAGAAGTTTACAAAAAAAAAAGGAATAAAATTTATGCAAAGCAAAGCAAATGCATTGTGGTTTTATTTATTTGAATTAATTCGAAATAAATTTATTTTTTTACATTTACGTGCGCAACTGGTTTAAATATTTGTTAGTCTTAAAAAAAACTCTTTAAATTTATACGTGTTCATTTCTTATTTTGCTACTATTTAAAAAAATGTTAACCAAACTATATACATATCTATAAAAAATGCATTTGATGGTCAATGTGCATACATTTGCTTGTAGAGTATACATCGCTTTAATATCATACTAAAACATACCGTTGTTAAAAAAAAATGTTTCGTTGCTTGTATGACGATCGTAAAGAATGCAGATCACATCAGGTTATTCTAAAGCTCGCTCGTAATTCTCTGTGATCTTACTTTGCAAATATAAAAGTTCGCCTGCCTTGTAAATATAAAAACTACATATGTCCCCGACATAAATTTACAATTTTTATAATATTGTGATATATTGCTATAATTTAAAAATTTCGCTTTAAATTATTCAGCGTAATTTTAACAATGCATGCCACGAACAATTATTAGCCAATAAAACGAATGCATTGTATATAATGAACAGCGTGCTGCTCATATTTTTTGAAATTGAAAACCTGAGAGGAAAAATTATTCATGAAATTTTTATTGTTAGAAAAAAAATGAAGAAATTGATTTAGCGTGTAAGTAGTTAACATGCATCATTGATATCGTATACTTTTTATGAATAATTCTCACATACATGACAACTACTTTATAACACAAGAAAAATAAAAAAAAATTGATAAATATGCACAGTAACTCTTTCAATTTAAATCGTGCAAATTACATGATTTCCTTCCTCAAGTTGCATTGTGTAATTATGTAATTATCATTTCTCACGATATCGTGCATCGGAGCGAACGAATGTCAGATTAATAGAGCGGAAAAATTTTGTGGTCTATAGTCTCGTATTGCTGCTTGAAGGACGTCATGAGTACGATTAAATAATTGAAATTACCAGGAATATTCATGAGAAATAAGGACGGGGACAGGGAGGGACTCCGTAGCGCATCATTTCACTAACCAGAACATCGCGCGGAAATCTCGACGTTACGCATTTGCATTGCAAAAATTCATGGTGGGCAGTTCGTTACATTGAACGCATTTGCAAATGGTTCGCGCCAGTAATTCGAGACGGTTTCTCCGGTTTCTCCAGTCGTACCGACTGGATTAACGTATCATTGTCCCGCGGCGCGGAAACGCGCGACAGTTTGGAACTACGTGAGGGGATGGTGTTACGTATGGTTACCGGCTCTTGCGGGCAAGCGAGAAATTCATCGCTTCTTGTCCAGCGGGAGACGAAACGAGGAACTCATTCATAATCGAGCGAGTTAGTGGCGCCGAAGTTTTCGATGGAATTTCGGTATTCCGTTAATGGCTCTAGCTCCCCAAGGAACCCTCTGGCCATCTCTTGTTGACACGATAACGGCAGAGTGATTTCGTAGATCCGTTATTGCGGTGAATTTATGGTTGCTACATTACGCATTAAGGCGTAAGAGAAGTATCATTCGGATATTACAAGGAAATTAACGATCATCTTGATTATAATGCACTTATACTAAGCCTGAGGCTGTCTCTATTATATGTGCCTTTAAGCCAACTTATTGATGAAATAAGCTTATTAATGAATTAATTATTAAATATTATAGCTTTGTGTGCTTACAATCAATGTCGGTTTTTCAACTATTTTTTTTTCTTATAAATTTTAATAAAAAAAAAATATTTTTGTCGCTATTAGTGCTTCTCCAAGAAGCGATGATCGTACTAATGTGTGCTTTTTAATACATATTAAACTTAAAGAAGTTTAATATATTTATTATTTTTCTTATTTAGTTGTACTAGTTTTTTTTATGGCTTATTTAAATAAAAAAAGCACTAATAGGGATCTTAATACATATGATGATTTTCCAATCTTTTATTATATGCAATCATTCATGTTCTGAGTTAATTTTCACCATTTTAATAAATATACAAAAATTATTAAGTTATTTTTATGTATCTATTACTTCAACATTTTTAGAAAGTATTTATAAGATTGTGTATTTAAAAAACTATATATGAATGTTATAATTAATTGTTTGATACTCTTAATTTTTCGAAGAAAAGAAATGTGCAAGATATGAATTCTATCGTGTACATTAAGGCTTAATCCAATATTTAATTGTATAAAAGCAATTAATTCCAACAGAAGCTTATTTTTGCTTTCATGCTTCTTCTTCAATATTTTTATCGTAAAAAAATATTATCACATGAAGCCAATATTTTCGAAATATGTTGTCACGCTTTTAATCGAATTAGATACCCTTTTACAGCATACAGTTTTACGTAATCTTGCTGTAATATTTGATAACGCAATATTTGATAACGAGATGTATTTTTAATGTTTTTTTTATATCTCTATGTATCTTATTTTTCACTGAAAATTCAAGTTTGTATCGAATGCGGATTGAACTCCCGAAAAGTATTGGTTAGAAGCTTCGAAAGAAAGATTTTTGTAATTTTGCACGCACCACTTCTTTCTTCTTTCTTGTTCTCTCTTCACTCTCTTCTTCCATTGACTATCCTAATCGACCAATCGCCTCGCGTGAATAATTATTTACCACGCTTTTCAATAAAGACGAGGAAAATTACGAGCAAGGAAAGCTTTTGGAAAAGGCGTGGATCGATATAGGCATTTAATTTGCTTTTGATATCATCATTGGACGCTCGCAATAAAGCGTTCATTTATGGTAAAGAGGCTCGCATGTATCGAATAAAGAGGACGAGAGACTGGGAGTACAGGAGGAGTGACGAATTCTGTATTACGTCACCATTTAATTTGTAGGCCGTAACGTACAAAGATTGAGATCAAAAGGAATCAATCGGATTATAATGAGATCAGCAACGAGAGAATAATCGAGACTGTAAATATATGAATGCACCTCTCGAAGAATCAATCGTCATGTCGAGACTATCAACTTTAGAATGTCGGGGATTTATATCAAATATTTTTAAATTACTCCTAAGTGCAGTGAAAAACAACTATCGGTGACATATCGTGGCTTAGGATCAGTATAAAAATTAGAAATCTGTAGAGAGAGAGAGAAAGAGAGAGAGAGAGAGAGAGAGAGAGAGAGAGATATATTCTGAAATTCGCTCAGTTATATGTAGATATCTAAGATGAAAAGTTAATATTGCGAAAAATCTCTCTAATATTTCAATTATATAATTATTCTTAGAGGAAATGGTAATTCACATAAAATTTCCTAGCTCTTATAATTTATTTCAAATTTATTCTAATACTGTTTGTATTTATTTAAATAGCTATTATTGTGTGTTCATATCAGCGTAGATAGAGAAGATCAACGAAACATTAACAGAAACATTTAGATCTTGTAGTAGCTATAATTTCATGAATGTACACATTTGTGCACACACACACACACACACACACACACACACACACACACACACACACACACACACACACACACACATATGACGCATATCAAGCATACGTCGTCGTGTCGGATAATAGAATGGTTTCCCGATGTTATCGTGGCAAGACGCGCTGCACCGAATTTACGAGATATCCTACGGTGGTGAAAATGCTAAAGCAACAGTTATCCGCCCCTAGGAGTTTCCTCTCGAGCGACGTATGTATGTATGTATCGAGCGATGTGTATGTATAACAGAGCGTGGGAGATCTGGATTATACTAAGCTGCGATTGCCTTGCGGCAGCCCCATAAAAATATGAGTAGAACTTTTCAAACGACCACACGGGACAGCGAAAAATGGCGAGCTTCTGGATATTCTTCAATTACTCTTTTTTTCGTGAATCGAGAACTGTTCGCGATTTGATGCATCGGGCATGATATTTACAGTTTCATCGGGGATGATCTGGGTAGAGATTTCCAGGAACGTTGAAAGCAAAATAAAGTATATTTATATATATATATATATATATATAT
>NW_017259185.1:3170219-3177768 GCF_001594045.1 Atta colombica
GACTTTTTGAAAGCTTTGCGGTAAACTAAAAGTAAAGTTTAAGAGATTCACGCGATGTATTTTGCAGATATAAATTATAGTAGCATTTTTATTCAAAATGTTTCAATGCATATATTCTTCTACTTTCTATTTATTTGTTTATTATATATTTATATCTTGCGACAAATATGTATAAAGAAGGTTTTGTTGAAATATCTCAATTTTAGTTAGATACAAATAAAAAATAATTTTGTTTGATCATCAAAATAATTATATAAGACGAAGTATGATATCGCTGCAAAAAGTTTTAACTTCCTAGTAACCTTGATATATCATACATAATTATTTTGGTTAGGGAATTTTTTAATAAGATTTTAATAAGCAAGCTGTTGATGTTCAACAAAATTCTTTTTAGATATATTTAGCCAAATTCTTATAGATAGTTCAGCAAAATTATTTTTTCCGTGTAGGCTTAATCCAGTTTTACTTGAAATTCGTTCACTTGTTTAACTGTAATTCGATTTGATCATTTTATTTATCACATATTGTGCAAAATCTTTTTCGAAATTCACGTAAATATTAGAATGGCTGAATCAAGCAAATTCCATCAACCACGCGGTAGGGTGAAAAAGCTAAAGTTTGTTGCATGGCAACCCGTATCTGACACTGTACGACACGAACGACAAGCAATCTCTCTGGGAGCCGCCAGTCATGTATCACGTTGTAACGCTGGCGTTTCATCGCTCGTAGTTTCACGCCGCGATCTAATTCTCTCTGTATGCTATTTCGAAGGACGTGAGCGCGAATGTATTGGATATGTTCCACGGGGACCGAATGATTAAAATTAGCGTGGAAACACCGGCACGGCGGACGTTCGATGGAGTTTCCTCCACTCACGACAAATGATTCACTAAAGAGATGGAACACTCTCTCTCCCTCTCTCTCTCTCTCTCTCTCTCTCTCTCTCTCTCTCTCTCTCCTGTTCCTCCCGCACGCGCTTCGGGGTGCCATACTCCATCTAATCTAACTTGAGTACATTCTCGTCATTACTCAGCGAGTTCACTTATACGTAAACGCTCGCTTCTCTGAAAATTGGACGACGAACGAAACATCTATCGGATGTATCCGCGATTATATTGTTCACCGATATCCGTATATATGTATATGTATGTTTCTATGTGCTGGAATAATTTAATGGTCCGTCGTCGAAGCACTTGGGACATAATCGCAAATAGTTAATGATAATATGTTTGTATACCTATTGGAAACTGGGTAAGGTGCTGAATACATTATTCAAATGGCAAATCGGTTAGGACATTATTTTCTCATGCAAATCAGAGAATTAAAAATTCACGTCCTGGACATTATAATTTTATTATAAATATTTTTATCTGAGCATTAAAAATTTAGCGTTTTATATAGATATATATATATTTTTTTTTTATCGTTTGATTCTCAAAGGAAACTATTTATTCATTTCTCGCAGTTCATTCGAAAAAATCCGCGTGCCATTTTCGCGGTCGCAAATTTTCGTATTAAGCACGTTTGCGAAACACTCTGCACGTAAAAGCTCACCGCCACATTAATGCTTTTCAATTTGCAACTCTGGAATGCAGCGCTATGGAATGATGTTGCGCACGGATGTCAAACGAAACGACTCGCAATTAGAGATGAAATTCGTTAACGAGCATGCATACGTGCGTGTTAATATACATTGTAATTGTTAACGAAGAGCTCTATGTCACTTTCTATCAAAATAGCAATACAAATCGGCTAAATTTATCAGCTTTGATCAAATCGCACAGATTGGTTATTTATTACCACGGTTATTTGTTGATGCTTGATTTCTCTGCGATATTGAATTAAATGTCGTTCTGCAATGTTCTTCGATCCTTAGCTAGAAAAATTTAATTGTCTCTTTAATAATTTACTTCATATTATTATGGAAAATAATATTCTCAATTATATTATTTGAAAACTTTGCAAAGAATTATATTTATTTTAATATTACAATTACAACAATTGATAACATTCATTATTGTACAATTTAATTGTTACGGATAAATCATAATAATTAACAAGTTGTTAATGTCAGAAATAATAGCACAGTTGTACGAATATAATCGCAACTTTAGTTTAGCGCAGTATATCAAAACTGCTTTTTATATTGTAATGAAAAAGTAGCAGATTTCAAGGATGAAGAAAAGAAACACTCGGTTTTCCATCAATCGATACAAGATCCTTTTCGCTCGAGTTTTCACCCCGCGAGAAACTATCCCCTGAGATTTGTGGAAACAGGCCGGAAACGAGATTTCTACAACCTGATTCAAATAGGAAAACAGTTCGTTTCCTCATTCGAAATCCATAGAGCGGAGAAATGTGCGTATGTGAATCAATACGGCAATTTTTGGTGACTTCTTTGAAACGTTTGCCATTTTGTACGAGGTGTAAAGAATTACAACTTTCCTAATCGAAAGAGTTTCTGGAAGAACGTTCGAATTTCTCCGTTTTCTGAATCTTACGGGAATCTTACAATTATTAAAAGAATTTATATCTGTCTGATAAAACATTTAATGAAGGAGAATTGAATGAAATTTAATATCATTTTTACATTTAATCATTTACATTTTTATCATTTAATATCATTTTAGATAATTTTTTTTTTATTAGAATATTATATTTGATAAATTTGATGTCTTACAAAATTTAACGAAAATGTCAGAGTTATAATTTTATAAAGTATTAAAGTTAAATGTGTAAATTTTTATAAATATCTGGTAATTTAATCTTTATGGAATCATTTATATTAAATGTAATGGATATTATACGATAAATGTTAAGCTTGTAGAAGCTTTCAAGTTCCCAGTTTTTAGACGCGTGACTTCGTTACATCGATACTATTATGGCCTGATCCACTTTTTTTATCTCAACGCGTTACAATGCTCTGATGTGTGACGATTTCCATTTTCGCTTTATGGACCTGTTTGTGAGTGACAAAGTAAACACTAGAGAAAAACGCGAATCAATAAAAGCCATTTACAGATCAAACAATAGCGTTTTAGTAAAGCCGTGTCCTTTTAAACACAAATTCGATGTTATCCATAACTTGCATCATAAGCTATTTTTTAGAAAAACAAAAACCAAAATTGCGATATGCAATTTATCGATTAAGCAAATATAAGAGAAATAAATTCATTCAAATGAAATAATTTCCTTCAATGAATAAAAATTTAACACGTGTTGAGACGTTATTCTTCTACAAGGAAATTTGAATCTGTATAACATGAATCTTGACTACAGTAAAAGTAGTTTTTTATTGCCAATCCGAAAGTTGCGTCTGGTGAAAAGTAATTTTTTCCAGACATAAAGACGCGGTAAAATACGTGGAAATTGTTCGAAATTTGCATGTCTCGGTCGAGTTATTACTTTTCAGTTTAAAGTGCTCGAAACTCGTATCCTGACAATATTTACGACACCCTTTCCTCCCTCGAAAGAGAGAACACGGAGCTGTGCCCGCAACGTCGTGCTACGTGCTTACGTTTCTCCGTCAAATTAAAGTAACATTGGCGTTGCGCTACGGCAACGCGGATGCAGCAGCCGCCGCAGCACCGCTCGATTTCCTGCGTCCAAACAACAACTGTCATTATTCAATGTCGACTGTCACGAGAAACCATTTATAATGCGTTGCGCGAGCCAGAGGGCTGGCTATAGACAACTCGTTAGTATCGGTTATCGACATTAACAACGGGGGCGCGTTGCGACGTTTGCGCCAGGCGGCGGTGACACAGCTTCGCTTAACACCGCTTTCGAATCTCTGCGGGGCAATAATGTTACGCATTTACCGTCACCGATTAATATCCTAGGGGAATGTCTGTGAAAGCACTTAACTGTTATTTGAGAGGAAACGATAATCGGAGATCTTGACTGAAAGAGATTTTCTTGATTGTCTTTTTTTTCGAATAGAATCAAATTGATAATTATTTAACGTGACTGAAGTAGATAAATAAGATAATTTTAACTTTCTGCTTTTGCAGAAACAGTACCAAAATACTATCTGAATATTTTATGTAATATTACAAAAATATGAAGCGAGCTTGATTGAACCGAATTGGAATGTCTCTTATATAATATTGATTCATACTCAAGTTAGCAAAGGAAAAAGTACGTGAATACATTTTAACTTGAAGCTTTCACAGTGAACATTAAAAATACATAAAACGTATTTGATATGCTATTTTTACGTCGTGTCAATTTATACTATAGAAGCATATGTGACCGATCGATGCACTCGAAAAATGTATTGGCGGGAAATACTGTAGATTTATTGAAAAAAACTCTCTCTCTCTCTCTCTCTCTCTCTCTCTCACTCTCTCTCTCTCTCTCTCTCTTTCTCTCTCTTCTTCGAAAATTCATGTTATTTTTTCCATTGTCATTGTTGCAATTTTACTTAGAATTTAAATAAAAATATTGTTAATTAGATGCATTACAAATACATTTTAGTAATCCTTTAAGTATCACAATGGGCTAATTAGTTTCGTAAAAGATAAGAGATTTAATTTATGACAACTATGATTTTATATTAATTTATGATAATATGAGAAACATGTGAATGAATATGAAATTCACGATTATTCCAACAGACGAAAAATCGTAGAGATATTTCGCGTGCCGACGATAATTCGTGAGCTAGTGCTTGGTAATTTATAATTCTCCCCTGCGTTAACCTCGCTAACGATTACTAATTCTGCGGCCAAGCCAATTAGGATTTTAAATAAGGTGGAACCCGAGGGTTCATTTTTCCTCTACTCTTACCGTTTTTTCCATTCGCGTAATATTCATTGTAACGTTTGTTGTACATCCTTTTTACTTAAATGTTTTAGAATCTATATATTACTCGCGTGCTAAAAAATTTAGTCCTGTACATTTTTCTTTAGATAGATACAAATGCAACATGCATTCAAATATAGTGTTATAAACGCAATGAGATTATATAGTGCATTTATTATATTGATAAGTATTTATATGTATGAGAAAAATATTTTAATACATTGTTTTTATATTTATTTGATAGTCAATATTTTTGCATCTTTCAAGATATTTACATAATTACAATTTTTTATCAAGTGTCATTAAGATGTAATTGCGTTTGAACAAAAGAATGATTCAAGATAAAATGCTTGTTAAGTAATTTAAAAGAGACTGTAAAGACAATCTGTCGTATTAAAGCATTCCTTATCAATTTATCGTTCTTCTGGTAGAAAATTCTGTACTTGCCATAGAACGAAAGGAATGCGAGAAAGGAGTTTCTCACGGCATGTGTCTAAATCCTCGCTGGTATTAGTGTCTTCCGTCGTCTTTCTTTTTCCAGTATAGCCGGTCTAATCCTAATGGAGCAGCAGCTTGCTCAACGTGGTCACGTTCACCGGATCCTCTTCCGGAAGGAGGAAGGTTTATAAATTTTCCAAGCCCACTTCGCGATTGCACGTCTACGTATATTCCTCTCGTACAACTCCCTCATCCTCGTTTCGTTTCAGTTATAACCAAAACCGGTGGCTATAAATAGCAACTGTAACCAAAATATGATAAAAGAATTACAATTTTTTAAAGAAAATATTACAATATTGTATTTGAATTGCATGTTGCATTAGTATCTATTTCAAGAAAGAGATAAAAATGCACAGGTTTAAATTTTTTACCACGAATAACAATGCACAGATTTTAAAACATTCAAGTGAAGAAGATATACAACAAAGATTACGATAAATATACGAATAAAAAGTGTACTAAAATAACGAAATGTTAAATTAGAAATTCTAATTATTATTAACAAACATTTTCGTTTTGCACCTCAAGTCTTGTGTTTTTACAGAATGTTTATAAGAGAGTACTCGAGAGTATGCGTGTTATTAAAATGAAGTATCGTAAATACTTTACGGTAGTCGATCGCATCTCGGGCGAAAGATAGATTAAATAAAAAAAAAATTTTCAGTTAAGCGTGATAATGCTCCGCCGTTGGTGAGCATCGATATTATTGGAAAAAAATTTCCTCTCAACGCTGTGCAAACTGCAACTACGCCGCCGCGCAAACGAGCTTTGGATCATATTTACCCAACGTGAACCGTGTGCGAACGACTTGATTGCATTCAAAAACACGCGCATTTGTCAGAATAACATTTTCGTATATGCGAAGAGTGATATCTCCGCACGTTTGTCTCATTTCTCCATTCTATCCTCATATAATCTCTACTTCTCCTTTTTTTTTAAAAAAATTTCGAATTTACATTTCTAGAGCTGCAAATGTAAATTATAATTCTAATTAGCAATTACAATTGGCGGTGACTGAATACGCAACTATGTTAATTTTGTATATGTTTATAAATCTACGAGAGAAAATACGATGGAATTATTTATGTAATTTACGTAAATTCGTAAATTTTATATGTGACTATTCAATTGTATCAAAATATTAACACTCTTTAGCTGTGATTCCAATTCAAAACGAAAAGGATTGTTTTGTTGAAGTTATCTAAAAATTTAGTAAGATACAGATTTAAAAATAATTTTGTTGGATTATCAAAATAACTAGAACGTTCGAGCTAGTTATTAGAATGTCAATATTTTTTGTACGTTATGCTCGAAATTTTTATGTAATTATTTTAATGATCCAATAAAATTATTTTCAATTCTGAATATACCTAAATTTTTAGATACTTCAACAAAATTGTTATTCATGTTTTTAATTTTATCAACTCGTTTATTTCAATCGACTAAATAATATTTCCTAAATACTATTCTTTTTTTGTTAATAATTTTAGTAATCTAATAATCATTGAATTATTTATTATTAATCTATTATTGATTTAAAGCAATTTGCGTTGATAATAAAATTTTGCAGTCATGAGAATTCCTTCGTGAAGATGCTCCTTGGTGCATCTTGGTGATCTGCTACTGAAAGTGCTGACTATTACAATTTATGGTAACTGCAGCTTGAGAATTGCAGCGATAACAATTGTGTGCAGTGACTGAGACGTAACTTGTTCTGTTTAAAATGAAATCATGTAGGTATTATCTCCTTCGCGAGACAAGAAGTTCACCTTAATTTTGACTTCTCCTGAAATTTGATTATATTTATACTTATATTATGTTTATATTGTTTATATTGTTATTCATTTATCGACAGAATAATATTTTATCTAAGAAAACTTTTTATTCATGTATGTTTAATCTAAATTTTAAACAAAAGCAATGCAATTTTGTATCATATCGTTTAAATATTAGTATCGTTATAAAAATCTTAATTATTATAAATCATAATATTAAAAAAATCTGAATACATGAAACATTCATAACGAATAATATGGAAATTATACATATAAAATAATAAATTTATACAGAGTATTTATACAGAGTATTTATATGAGTAGTGAATAAAAATATGAATAGTATAATGAATAAAATGTACCTTCTGTATGTTTAGATATTTTATATAATGAATACTTCAGTTAATTGAATCTTCATAAATAATTAATATCGCATAAAAATAAGGCATGTATGATGTTCATGAAAAAAA
>NW_017259185.1:3177874-3196778 GCF_001594045.1 Atta colombica
TATATATATATATATCTGTATATATTAACAAAACAAACAAATATGTCATCGTCGATATTGGCGAAACGCCGCGTTGCGGAAGCGGAACAAGCTCAACTTCGAAAAAATCGTAGTTGGTCGTGACGGCTGTAACCGGTAATACTATACCGGGTAACGAGGAATCACGAGAGAACAATAAAACGCGGTAAAGCACAACGAGGGGAAAAGGAAGGAAAAACGGTTAAATTAACCGGTCGCGGGCAATTCGTTTTCAATTACGTGTACAGTTGCATGAGAGGGATGAAAAGGAAGGGACGAAAGCGATCTGAAGAGGAGACCAAATCGGAATTTTATGGTCGTAAACCGTAGCGGGCAGGCACGAGCAACGGACCGAAAATTATGGTATTCGCCTCATCTTCGAAGCGCCGCACCATGCCGTGCCGCGCTACGCTATCGAGACTTCTGAAGTGACTCGTAAAGAACAGACCACTCCACTCCGGATACGCCAGGATAACCGGAAAACGTAACGAGATCGCCTCCTATGCCATTTATCGCTGTGCAGATAAGCGAGTGCCGCTGCCTCTTCTCTGCGCGATCTCATTTTTCATGCGTGTTGTATGATCATAATTTTAACGCAGGTGTACCACGCGGTCTATCAAATCCCCATATTTTTTATTATTTTTAATATAATACTCAAAATAGAAAATAGTGTATTTATATTTATCAGTTGAATCAAATTCAACCAAGATTTCATTTGTGTTACTTGATTTATAAGTAAAGCTGGAAGCATTGAATCTCATTTATTTTCCACTGGAAAAACGCTACTAATTTATTGGGTTGGCAAGAAAGTAATTGCGTTTTTTTAACTCAAAGTTGTATATACAATATCTTCGTCAATAATGAATGAAATTTAAATTTAAAAAAAGGATTTTAAAGTTTGAAATCTCTATTTTTAAAAGCTTTTCACATTTTTTAAGTTTATAATTTTTACATACCAAAAATTACGAGCTGAAAACGACGGAAAATTTTCTTCTCACTTTGTGAGTTTGTAACGTGTCCAAAATAAAGAGAAAATTGAGAAAATTTTCGAAAATTTTATCTATCGTGAAAGCTTGATACTTTCCCTATAAAATCGTTTTTTTTAAATATTCCTACGATTTTTGGTTACTGAGTTATCGCGGATTAAATAAAAGGAACATTTTGACTTTAACTTCGCTCCGTTAAAAATTGTCATATCGCAATTTAAAAAAGAGATTCTTAAAGCTGAAATTTTACTCTATCATGATATATTGGTTGATAAGAAAGTAATTGCGGTTTTTACTGATAGATGCCTTTTAAAAAAACGCAATTACTTTCTTGCCAACCTAATAAATATATAAGTTTCACGTTCCATGGTATCATTCATTCACAGAAAAAATGATTTTATTGAAATATCTCTAAAAATTTAGGTAGATACAAATTTAAAAATAATTTTATTTGACTTTTTTAAATTTTATTTCACTCTATATGCTCGTATTATTGTAATTAACTTTAAATTTAAAGAGTCTAAAATTATTTAATTTTAAATTTTATTTGAATTATTAAAATAATTATGTACAGGACATTTAAACTGATTGCTAGAATGTTAACATTTTTAATATTATTATCAACGTTTAAGCGTTCTGTAATTATTTTGATGGTTTTGATTTTTAATAAAATTATTTTCAGATCCGTATAATTTAGCAGCTAGCTAAATTAGATACTTCAGTAAAATCATTCTCTGTATTGAAATTAACATTTAGTCGATGAGTTCGATATTGATCCTTTTTTCAATTATACGAATTTATGTAATTCGGCGTAATCATCGCACTTTTCGCACGAACCGAAAAATTTAATGATTTGCAAGCGTAGGCGTTCTCGCAATTTCATCGCGTATGTATTCTACGATGTCGCGCGCTGTCGTTATTTCCGTTTGCGTCGTAACGACAGATATGTACAATTAAAGCGATTTAAAGGGATTCAATTGCTTCCATTTTGCGCCAACCGCGCGCGCGCCGCAATGCGGACGAGCGTCGTAGGTGCCGTATCGCCGCGCCGGCCGTATAAATTGAAACAACTGTTTTCCCAACGGCGAGCTAAACGCCGGGCAAATTAAAGAGCGTGTTAGAGTAAACGCGTATGCGGAGGAATACACCAGTCGACCGGGGGAAACAAGGACGGTGGGTTTACACGGTTTTATCGTTTGCATTTTTTTCCAAGCGTGTTTTCATTATTCACTGTCGACGCGACGACCGTTTGATCGATGTGGGCTCGCGGAAATCCACGAAATTAAGCAAATAACACCAGCAAACAATATTGAATACAAGGTAAACGCAGTTTATTGGATTAAAAGAGTATTAGTGAGAGATGCAACATTCATATTTATTTAATATAACGTAAAAAATAGGTATACTATAGGTAACAGTCAAATTTCTTTCCTGTCATTAGAAGTCTCTTCTTTTTATTTAGATTGTTTAAAATATCATTCAATCTATTAATTAATAAATACAGTTTCGAAATTATACGTGGATAAAGAAAGAACAATTTTGTTGAAGAATTTTATCTTAAAATTTAACTAGATATAGATAGGAAAATAATTTTATTTAGACTATTAAAATAACTACGCAAGACGTTTAAATTAGTTATTAGAATGTGAAAACTTTTGGAGCACTGTTATCAATGCTCAAGCGTTATATAATTATTTTGAATCTTATTTTTATATCTAGCTGAATTTTTAGATACTTTAAAAATCTGTTTTTTTTGTATAAATTGATAATTTGTTGGGTTACATTAGATTTATCGGTAACATAAATATCGCTAATAAGAAATTAGCCGTCGCTTTCGATTGCATTCTAGATTTGCAGAATCGTTCTCAGGAATCAAAATAAAAAGGCTCATGAATAGACAAGACTGATCTTTACTCATGCAGTAGCAGAGACATCATCGCATTAGGTATTCATCTTATTCTACGACGATGCTAAGAAAATAAGTGCGAGAATGACACGAGTGTCACACAGTGGTTTCTTGGGACAGAATTTTCCGTCTTGGCGTTAAACACTATTCCCATTCATCGCGTCGTCGTGAGGAGGCATCGGGGATTTACACTTGACAAGCTATAAAAAGGTGGCGACGAGCAGCTCGTGGAAGACGAGAAGACGTGAGCGGGATATTCACCCGTATTTTTCACGGCGTCATGACCACGACAATTTTCCATCGGCTCTAACGCGAAAACAAATGTCCTCCTCGTCCGTATTGTCGCCATCAAAAAAAAAAAAAAAAAAAAAAAAAACTCAGGACTGCAACGTCGCCAGATGCTTGTAGGTGAATCTCTTAAAAAAATTTCACAAAAATCCCCTGAATTTCTTTTGATCTTTACAGAAAATTTATCTAAAAATCTATAATTTTTGTGATGTACATATAAATATTTCAAAGCTTAACGAATTAATAATAATGATTGATTTTACAAAAGAATATTTAAACAAAAGTTGGAAAATATAATAGAGTGCAATGACACAGTCATTACATTCTATATATTTATTGTATTATTAAATATTTTCTATAAATAAATCGTTCTATAAAAAAAACAATTATTCTTATGATAGAAAGTATATGAAATAAAATTTCTTTTTGTAAATGCAGTCAACATAATATCAGTATGACGTATTATCTTTTTACGTACAACGCTTAATACAATAGAAATGCATATTGCCGACGGTTGAAAAAAATAAAATAACCGAAGTCGAAAACTCACTCTTCTCCACGAGATGCAGGATTTCCCAGGGCGCGGCATTTTTCCTTCTCTTGGAATATTATGCACAGAAGGGCATGGAGCAGCGGGACTTGAATTACACAATTCTTTTCTATGCGGACCATTCTACGAAATTCCATGGAAATTACTTTTATTACAGACCGTAGTACCGCGTCCTCCCTTCTTGTTTCAATCGATACCACACCGTGATTCTGTTACCAATTGTCTCGATAGATATTTCGTTCGAACGAGAGTAATATGAGTTAATGAACCTGAAAGATCTTGCTCTTGAAGAGAAGAGAAAAAAATTATATTACAATTGAAAAACTGTACAGACTTTGTATTTTGATTTTTAGATATTACATATTAAATTATACACATGACTGATGTATGTACATTCATATTTGCTATATTGCTTGCGAGATAATGAGATACAATTAACAACTTTGTGCTTGTGATAATTTTAATGTATCACAGAGCATGCTGCACGATGCAATTAACTAATTACGAATTGGAATCGCAAACGACAGGATATAATTATTTTACGTCGAAAGCCGTTCTGTATAATACTCATCGGCATCGCATGAATGAAATGCGTATTATTAAGCTGTCAAGATAAACGATAAATAAAAATCCTCAATATTCGTTGCGAGCTCTCCCGCGTCGATCATAAACCGATCGTGAGTGACGTTTTTTTATGGTAAGCCGCCTGTCCCTGGCACAAGTAGACCGATCATATTTTGCAGACAATTAATGACTGGCACTAAAAAAAAAAAAAAAAGAATAGTTCGAACAAATCTGCCAAAATCGAAAATACGAAGCGTTGTTGATATTGACTGCGAAGATGAAACGTGCTGCTAATCCCAGATTTCACATCTCATAATTTCGTTTATATTATTTATGCTAGACTGATCATCGTATTTTACCTCTTTTATTTCCTGTCTTTTGACTACATTCTATTTTTTAAAATTTTATCCTACTATTTGTAGAGACACTACCTCATCAAGTTTGTAGATTTTTGATTGAATTTTATCATTTCATCTTTTCTTACTTCGGTTCTTAGAAGATATTTTTTGAACAAGGTTGTTTTTCGTATTTCTGTAGCATTACATCAAATAATATAAAATTAATACTGTTTATTACAAAAACGTTATATGTAAATTTCCCGATATTTTATATGAAGTTTCTGATAATCTCCTAAAGGCCTCTCTTTTATTCTTTTTGTATTTATCTTTTATTTATTTGAACAATTTGCAGTAATTACATACAGTATCAATGCGTTGATCATATTTCCATTATTTTTATACTTGTATTGTGTCGAAAATAACATGCGCAATTTATACCAAATCTTTTCGCATATTTTATAGAGTTGCATATATATCGTATGCATATATATCGAATTTTACTTATCCCGCGAATCGGAAATTGCGATACAGCTTACAAGGGCAGATTTCCGTTTCCATTCAGTGTCACTTTTTTTTGCAGTTCGTTCGGCTTTTACGAGTGTATTTCCGTTTCGAGAGTCTAAATGTAGCGCTGGTTTTACCATGTCGAAATAATGCAATAGCGCGTTGCATGATCTACGTACGCGTGTATCCGCAGGTAACGCATATCCGAGGATGCATATAAAAGTCGGCGAATTCGCAAGAGCACTCTTCTTTCTGCGTGGTTACCTTTCATGACGCGCACTAGAGACAGTGTATTCATGGAGATATTAAATGGAAATCATAGTTTTACGCGTGAGCCAGTTATGAGATACACGAAGACGACTCCCCCGTTTTGCTTTTATAACCCGCAATCATTTTATAAATATTTAATGGCGACTATACTTTATCGTATTCTTCACTCTGTCTTCCTTCAACCGTCTTTGTAAATTTGATTGTTTCTTCCTTGTTTTCTCTTTTTCTCTTGCTTACTTGCATTAACCGGAGGTAATTTTTCTTTTATACCGGTATACTGTCATACTTAATCATAATATACTTTATGCTACAGTCACTATAGGATATTCCATATTGGAGGATTGCTTTTAAAGCACAATATATTGTACATATTTTCTGCAATAAATTATTTTATGTTTTTTTTGCAAGATAACGTGATGTAAGAAGAATGATGTTTAACTTATAAAGAAAGGAGATCATTAAATCATTTTTTACACTTAAATTTAAAAAAAAAGATGCCTTTTATATATTACATGTTCTAAGATACAATTTACTCGATAATATTTACTTATGGCATATATACCATTTTTATTATACGGTAAAAATTTAAATATCGATCGATGTTAATGATGTGATAACGTATTTTCCACGATGCCGTTAACATGTAATTCAGTTCGTGTAGGTTAATGACGGTACTGCTCAGCGCTTTGATGTCTTTTTGTACGTGCTTGTAATTTTTTTTTATTCAGTCGAACGAGATCAAGATACGCCGATCGCGAACGTAACAGAATTTCCACGTGGTAATTTGCATACGGTGTTACGTATGCGCGGAAATTCCGCTGTGCTGTGCGAAAATTTCATATCGTTAATGTTGCATGCACGTATCGCAGTAGCATAGTAATATTAAATTCCGTGTTTATTCTACCGGAGCGCGCGCTGTCCATGTCATTATGCACCGTAATGATAGATCATGTTCATTTCGCGACTACTCGAAGGGACGAAGATGTTATTTCTTGTTGCAACTCATCCGCGTATTTGTTTGCGCATCGTCGGGCGTTACATTGACTTCTTAGACGCCTACTTATTTATGCAACCACCTTTTTGTAAGTACATCGCGTATCGTGTCGAATCGTCTTGCGTTAGTAGAGTATTCTATAAATATTTAGTGACTCTTATTTCCTTATTCCTCTCGCCGGCGTGGCACTTGAATTTTTTTTTATTATTTCTCTTATTAATTCTGAAAATTTGCAGTCGTTTACGCGCAAATTACAGCGTATTTCTATAAAAATATAGAGAAATCTTTTCTTTATCTATTTCAAGTTTTAAATTCTTTCAATAGTAAACTATATAGAAATATTTATTTACATTTAATTGCTTATAAATGCTTTTTATTAGATAAATAATGAAACAGAAATGTTTTGCACTTTAATAAAATTAATTTCTGTTATTTTTCTAAGAAAGCGTTATATTTTATTAAATAATACATGCTTTTTACATATTTTATTGATTTTATTTAAGCATTTTATAAATGCTTAAATAATATATATTTTGTTATTTCTAAATTTATTTATTAAAATAATATAATTAGTTAAAAACACAAAAAAATGAAGTTTTATATATTCTGGCTGATATTAAAAAACTTTTTGTAAGTAAAAGAGTTATATACTCCAGGAGCATATTTTGTTTGAATACTTTTAAAATTTCAAAATAGATTATTCTGCGCGTTCAACCCAGCTAATTTTATAATATATTTCAATGAAAAGATGTTGCTGATATTGAAAAGTACTGTGGTTTCACTGAGAGAAAGAAAAAGAGGATTTTTATCTTTTGTTATATTTTTAAAATACGAAAATTGTGACCACGAAACGCGATTTTAAGAGAGATGCAAAAGAAAATTCGTTGAGAGATTTCCATCGAAGCTGCTACAACAGCAGCCACATTTTCGCCCAGACGAAGTTCCGCATTTATCGTGAATTTCCGTCAGTAAATCTGTTAAAGAAGAGCTTCTTTTACAAAAAGCTATATCGCGAGCGACTTTTGCACATATTCCACACGTACGTGAATGGAAGGATTAAGTAAAATAGGTCATGATGCGTTGCATCGAAGCTGCGAGAAATTTTATCATTGATTCATATCAAGAACTTTATTATATGTTACACATTTCATCGTACATTTTATTATATCTTTCGCAAATTTTATCATCGTCAAGCCTTGTTAAGCTGCAATTGTGACTTTCCAACAAGGAATTCTTACAATAATTAACAAAAATATATCCTTTGATCATAGAAAATTTAATGTTTTTATTTGTTTATTTGTAATATTTTATTTTGTTGTATTTGCGGGCTTAGCCGAAAATTAATGTAAATTTCATGCAATCAATGTGCATGATATGCAACTCCCTAATTCATCAATTTATTTCCATCTGGTGCACCGGGAATTTCGGGAAAACGCGTCGGGTCTAATTTGGCGAGTTAGACTAGCACGTTTAAAGGTAAACAAGATACTAATTTGATCGTGCAAACATCACGCTGCTCTTGTAATATTCCTAAAGTAAAATTGAAACGTGATTGGCTCATTTACCATTAATTATTGTATATAGCAATATCACGGTAAGATGAAGAGATCTAATAATTTAACACACAAAATTATATGAATTTTTAAGAAACATCGCAATGATTTATGTGATGATTATTGGTGATTTATAATATGAAATATTGATAAGACTTATAAAATTAAAAATATCAAACGGAAAGCTCCAATTAAATTAGATATATTATAAATTGATAATATTAAAAATGCCTATTAAAGAGTCGACATAAGTTTTTAAAGTAAACGAAATTTATTAGAATTAATATAAAAGAAATAATAAGTGTTCTGACATTAAGTTTTTTACATCATTTTCTCAGTACAATTTTAGTGATGATTTTAACAAATTTTAAATAAAATTAAGATAAAAGTCACAATCAAATGTCCTAAACACATTTAATAACCTATACGAAATGATGTAATAAATATATTAGCTAGAGTATATCGGATGATAATTCAAGATGGATTCTTCAAGAAGATGCTCTAAAAATTTGATACAGACTTATAGCAATTACAAAGTTATTGAAGTATGTGTGTAATGTGATACAGACTCTGAGTCATTATACGTAGAACGAAAAGTTCACCAAAGTCGTTTTTATACAAAAACCATATTCTGTTATCAAATCGAAAATTATATGCATTAAAATTTGAAAAAAATTTACGTTTATAATTTATTGAGCGAATGTATTGAAAGCAGAAATGAGATTTACAAAATTAAATTAGGACGAGTGCTCTAGTTAAGTTGAACAACGTGAGTATTGTGAGTTATCTTGACAATGACTCTATGCGAACTTTCAAAACCAGTTTCTTCTCTAACGCGAAACTACATCATCCAGGATCGCCACCATCATATGTTTCTGCCGCCGTTTCGACGGTCGTATCGCTCGTAAATCTCTGTCGGGGACAGTCGACACGAGCGGGACAGATCGGCCCCAGCGAAAAGGTCCCGACGATCGCAATAAATCATCGAGTCTGCTGTGCTTCGGTCAATTACAAAGCTGCGTCGGTAAATAACGAATTACGCGGCTTTCAATTTACCCATGCAGTATAATGGCCATTCCATCGAATTTCGTCGGCATCGAAAGCTTTATGAATGCCCCCGGGATCGTTCCGCGTGTATAGTCTCTCGGATCGACCAGACTTCACACTCTGGCTTTCGCGTTCTCGTTAGTCTTCATTAGCTAATTAACGTCACGCTGCGCAGAACGAATGAATGAAAGAAAAAATAGCATGCAAGCTATGACAAGCAGAATAGACGCAGTACTGAATTTTGACTTCGTGTCGCATCGTTGCCTGCGTTCCCGATAATCTGCCATGTTGTGCTGTAAAAAGTTTGTTACTGTAATAATTTACTGTATAAAGTTATGATAGATTGTTGGACCGGAAATAGAAGTATTACAATGCTCATCAGTGTATTCGTTTAACTAATATAATATATAGAGGGGTTTAATATTATTTTGTTTGAAGTTGAAGCAACTCAGAATATACATATTTTATTAAGCTAAATAGCCAATTAATAAAATACCTAAAAAAGGGAATATTATACTGCAAATACAGAGCAGTTTGAAAAAATTATTATTTAAATTTTTTATAAAATAAAAATTTTATGGACATAGATACAAATTTTATTGATATCATATATCCGCAATGAAAATCAAAAAGTAAAATGTAATTTTTACAATCTAAACAATTTATATTTCAAGTTTAAAATTTAAACAAGTTTTTAAATTTAATTTTTAAACACTTCTATAGGTGTGTATACTGCACACAAATAAATAAATTAAAAATTATGTTTTCGATGGTAACTTATTGAAAAAATACATGATGTTAGGGAAACAAGCATGTTTTATTCTAGCATAAATCTATTACAAATATTTAAGTAAAAGAAAAAGTCCTATTTTTGAAGTTGATTTTTATAATGTTTTTATATATAAATTTGGAAATACAACAAATATTTAAATGTTAGGATAATTCCAGTATATACGCCGGTATATACCTATCAAAAACTTAATTTATTAAGTATTATTTACTATGTTTAAAGTAAATGTTTAAAGTAAACGAATTATATCAGTAAAAACTTTGTAGTCTACTATTATGAAAAAAATATTAGAAATCTGAAATATTTATATTTCTATTAAAAAATGAACTTTTTTAAACCCTTGCATTTTTCCTATACTAGGGGTGGGATATATGGCTACTATAGGGGGAGAGAGAGAGAGCGTATGTCACGAAAAATCACGAAAAATTTACAAATAATGCATATAAATAAGATGTAAAAAGACACAATAATTTATAAAATATAAATAATGCGTTTATAAGTTTTATTAAGGAATAAGAATGATATATGTAAATGATATACAAGACAACAAACCAAAGAATACAAGAGCAAAGTACTTGTATTTTGTTATTACAACATGCTTTCTATTATACTATTCCTTTACACTCAAGTATCACGAAATAACCACTAAGTCTTTTTCACATCCTACAGTAATCATTTTATGTAGATTATAATTTATGATGGTGCTACTTAACACAGTGACAAATCGATTCAACTCACAATAATTTCATTATTTTATTGTATTTTAACAGTAAGAAATTGAAATCATAACACTATATTAATATAACATGAAGACATATATATAGAGTAGTTGCGGAAAAATTACCCTCACTCCTTCTATTTTTTCTGACTTCTGCGGTGTAAATCCCAGCGCGGCGTATTTGCCGAAATTACCTTATATCAATACATTTCGAGTTTTAGAACATAATTACATTTATACGGCAGGTAGAAGTGAAATATATTTATGATCGATACATCAAATGTAGTTACGAGGAATTGGTGATGAGTTGCCATGTTTCAGAAACTCTAAACTAGACAAGGGAAAATTAGAGGGAAAATATCGATGTTGTATCATATTTATACGAAACTACAACACTACCAAAACTTCTATACTACCAAAAGAGATTCAGAATCATGTAATATCTATGAATATTTCGTTACGTAATTCTCAGTAAATCTTTTCTTTCTGTATCTCTTCATCAATCTTACAAAAAGTCCGCAACGATGGCATTAAATTACTTTGTTTGCGAACTACACAGCGAAACTAACTTTCAGTGTACTCAAGTCTACTCAAGTCAACAATTTCCTACCAAAAGAAGACACATAAGAAGACAGACGCTGGAGCATTACATCGATCGTCACCGTTCGTTGATCATTTCTAACGATTAGCAGCCAAAAAAGTTTTTTTCGAACGCATAAAAAGGCGAGAGGGATGAAGGACTGGCCTTGAAGAGCTGGTCGGGCCTGCAAGGCCTACCGAAGGAGAAAGAACAAGAGGAACCGACCACCGGGAGGGTCGTCACCCCTTCCTAAAAAAAGGGGTCGAGGCCTGGCACCAGGTCAAAAGCTCGGTCACAATAGGTTGCCTGCAAAGCGTTGGTTCTAGGGGGTCGGAGGCGGAGGAGGAGGGTGGTGGCGTCGGGGGCAGCGAGGGAGGCGGCACGAGTATGTGCTGCGTCCTTCAAGGTGCCGAGAGAGTGTTCCCCTCCGTTGGGAACGGGGGGAAACACGGAACGGGAGTGGGAAGCGGCAAGGGTGCCGGTGATACCCCCGTGGGCGCCCAGGATCTACCCCTCGAGTCGCTCTGGGCAGCTGGCCTGGACGAGGGGATGGGGTTTCCGCAGAGATGTTCCTATGCGAATCAACATACCACTCTCGCCGCGTCTTCTTCTACGAGCCACACATCTCCTGCGAACCCCGACGAACTCTGGAGAGAGAGAAACTTTCCTCATAGGTATATATTATTTATAAAATTAATTAATGAAGGTTTAAAACTTTTACTGATTTTTTAATTTTAATTTTAATTAAGAAGAAAACAACTTAATCAATTTTGATATTAATATATTTATATCAAAAGTATTTTTTCAAATCGGTTAGGAATACTTTATTTTTATGTTCAATTATCTCAATATTAAAAAACTTTTAGTTTTGAAAAAATTTCACGGAAGTTGAGGCATATTACAAGTAGAACTAAAAAAACTTTGATGTGCAAATGGTTCTTATTATTTTCCAATTTTTAGAATCTAATTTTTTTAGAATCTAATTGTCAATCATTTATTGAAAAAAAATTCAGAAAACAATATTGCAATTTGTCATATTTTTTGGTCATGAAAATGATCTAAGTACACCTATTATGTTTACTATGCATCTTTGCATTAATTTCATCTATGACCAATTCTTTTAATCTGACAAAAAAGTTTAACTTTCTATTATATATAAATTTAAAGTCTAATTAAACTCTCTTCAAAAGAAGATCACTTAACTTCTAAAATTTCATTATATTTGTTATTCCTCTCAAACAACAATTAGAACAAAATCAAGTATACGTTATTGGGTTTTTGAAAATATTCTCCTTCCTCCTCCCCAACATCCTACTGTATCAATACAATAGCGGCTATAGAAAGGCTCGCTCGCGCAGAACGCCTACGACCTCCACGGGAATCGGTTCCTCGATTACGGATGAGATATGGACATCGGCGAACGAGCGGCGATTCTGCCGTACTTCGACCACCTCGACTGGCATCGGGTCGTCCCTGAACTTACACGAGAACAATCGCTCGTTGGAGTCACGCGACGGCGATTTCTACTCCACGGATATCGAGGATTCGAAGGACACATCCTATCGGAGATTCTACCCGACCACACCGACTACTTCCGGTTTGGGTTCATCCTCGGATCGTCAATCCGTGGAAACGCAGTGTGGTTCCAGAGATTTACCGGATCATCTCTGGGCAGCCGCGATGGAAGATGGTTTCTCGCGCTTCAATGCCATGAAGTCACTGCAGACAATCACGCGACAGCCTCGTCCAAATCACGACTGGGTGAAGACCGAGCGTATCTCCAGGTTTACCAAACATCGCACCATCAGTCAATCGCCACAACACGAGCAGGAAATCTGGACATCCAAGTTGAACGAGAGTGCAGTAGTCTCCGGTTATGCCACGCAACGGAATCTTGGTCCACACAAATGCCATCATCAAGCACGCAGGAGCTTCTCCACATCGATCGTTGCGGATCTTGCCGTCACACCGGATGGATCTCAGCAGAGTCTTGGCAGTGGCGAGTTCTTGGTGAGTTTTGGTGTTATTTCGGTGTTGTGTCCTGTGATAATTGTTTAATGTATTTTCTTATCTGCTGTTTAGTGATAAAATTTTTTTAAATGACAAAATCATATCTTTAGGTTTCTAAATGCTAAGCATAAGTTAAAATTACGCACATAACTTCTAATGCAAATATCCTTTCAAATATTATTTGTATCTATCTTGAGATTAAATAAGTCGAGTTTATGCAGTTCTTACACAGAGCTGAAAATATATGATACTCGTAAAACGAGTCGCAACTTCATGGAAAGAATGATTTTGTTGAAGTACTTAAAAATTTAGCCAGATGCAGATCTGAAAATAATTTTATTGAACTATCAAAATAATTATGTAGAAATCTCAGACATGATGAGCAACGTTGCAAACAATTTTGACATGCTATCAATCAGTTTGAGCGCTTACATAATTATTTATCAATAGTCTAACGAAATTATTTTCAGAGCTGTATCTAACAAAATTTTTAGATGCTTCAGCAAATTTTTTTTCCATACTTTTTCAAACACACAAATTATGGATCTGAAACATTCTTAGAACCAATACAATTCGCACATTGAAGTCTTATTATAGTTATTATTGCTGCAATTGCATCACAAAATACTGTACCATTTACGGATTTAATAATGTCCGGTATTTACGCACCGAACTTTTTTTTTACAAAGGTTCAAAAAAATTAGGTTTTGCATTTTCTACAAATAATCTTCCCAGCCGGTTCGTAAAAATGCACCGCCGATAGGAAAGAGAACAAAATTATTATATGAACCAAAATTATTATATGTATTCGCTACGCGGTTTCCAACCATTGATTATCGTAATGACCTCGGGTACCCGAAGAAACGTCCTCGAAGTGAAGTGGGTGAATGAGCTCTCAACTCTTTCTTCTCTTTTCCACATCGCGGGAAGGAATTTAACTCACTGACTTATCGCGCCTGGCTTTGGATTACCTCGCGACAAAATCGCGTAGCCTGGTCGCGAAACTCGTTCCTAGTTTCCTTTTCCTCGCGATGAAGGCTTTGACGCAAACACTCTCGGGTTCGTAAACTGAATTTATCGCCGCGTCGCGATAGCACGCGGTTTGTGTACTCTTTAAGATGGATTATAGACTTTCTTCTTCCGACTTCTTCCTCAGGCAATTTTCCGCGACAATTGAATATATATCCTGGAATGAGTCACGCGAGATTCACGCTTAAATCTAGAGTGAAAACAGATTAGACAATAATATATTGCATCTCTTAAATAAAATCAATGAAATTAAATATACATTGTTTAATATGTCCTGTATATTTTGTATATATTTTTATCAAAATAATTAAAATTAAATAATTAATTTCTCTAGAGAAGCATATTTGTTATCGAATTATAATAATAAAATTGTTGAATTAATATCTAAAACATATTTGTCTATAATAAATTATTTTTTTAATAAAAAAAAACAGTCTTTTTCTTAAATATCGAGTACTTGTTCAAAATTTAATCCAAAATTTGCCGATTTTTGTATAATTCAATTAATTTAAAGCATAAATCGATTCCTTGTCATGATTTTATTATCATTCGAAAATAATGGCCGATCTTAATGTTTTTCCTTTCCCGAGATTTGATAAATAAAATTCACCAAATAAAACATAAACGGAACACGAAAACAGCATGTCTGTCCGTGTGGCGTGTAACTAAGTTGACAGAAACTATTATTAAAATAGTGAGCGTTGCTCGTAGAAACTCGAGTAAGTACGCTTGCTGAATCTCGAAAAATTGTCGGAAGCTGAACGGTAAAAATTTTAAATCTGACTTTTCGCAAGCATACACGTACAATATATCAAAAGTTTTACGAGCGATATCTTTTGTGTACGCGCTGACGCGAGAAAGACACAACTATATCACCCCGGTCTATATTCAAATACTTGCCCGAGTACCACCCAGATATCATTGTATTCTTGTTGTTCATGTATATTAAACAAGGATAAAATGATATCTAGGGAGCACTTGAGTGAAAATTTGAATGTGCTCCAGCATAAATCTTTGAATTTTTAATACAAGGTTTATAATTTAGTGAATCGTGTAATTGACTCTGTGAAGAATAGTTTATGTATATTATGTAGTATATTATGTAGTATATTATGTCGATTACGTAGTGTATTCAATATTCAAATAGCACAGAGGGTTTAAAAAAATTTAAAAAGAATTCGGTCGTATGTCATAAATTCTGAGTTCATTTTCAAATGCAAAAAGAATTCTTTTTATATCTGAAAAGGAACCCAGAATTAATGACATACGACTGAATTCTTTTTGAACTCTCTATTCTTTTTCTCTTTGTGCTATCTGGGTATTCTATAAATTTTTTTTTGTAGGATCCTTTTTTTTTAATTTAATTTAAATTATGTGAGTTAATTATAAACTTGAATAATTAATTAATCAAAAGAATTCGGAAGTTACATGTATAAAATTATATCATTCATCAAATAGAGTTCATACATTTTCTATGTGCTAGAAAATAAATAATAAAATATAGTCGATTGTTTTCTGGTTGCATTGTAAATGAGACATTTTAATCGTTTTTAATGTCTATATTATAGTTTTCTGTATTACCTAATAAAGATTTTATTGCGATATGATTGATATTGACTTTGCAAGCATACATTTTATATGTTAGCACGATGGTTGGATACGATATATTAACCGCTAAAAACAACATTTTTTCTAAACCGCCACGTCTACATTACCGCTTATATTCCATCACGTATTCCATTGCTCAATGCAACACGTCCACTCAATGCAGTATATTCGCTCAACGCAGCACGTTTTCTAATATGCGTTTACGCGTATCTTCTTCCAATAATGAGAATAGACTAGCATAATTGCAATTGATATTATCCGAGTTGCATGTGTATAGATTAAGATGAAGCATGGGAGAGACAAATTGGACTTTAATTAAAAATTGATTCAATGATTATTTCCACTTATTTTAACATTTTTATTATACGAACAATTAGTGAAAAGCGTTTATTTAATTATTCGAAGAGGAATTATATTAATTATTAAGGATATAATATTCATTATGATATAGAGTATATCATAATGAATATTATATCATACAATTATGATATAGAGTCCGTATAGAGTCCTGTAATATACACAATCGTGATAACAAGTAGTGTAATTATTAAATAATAACAAGTGCAAAAATAATATAAGTATAATATTATATATAATGATATAGGTATGTGTGTAATAAAAGTAATAATGCATGCAAGATTCAAAATATATTGTAGGATAAAGCTGCCGAAATCGCATTTTTTTCTCATAAAAATATTAAGTTTTTTAATAAACTATAATCTTTATACCAAAATTATAAATCTTTTTTCTTTCTTATATGATATAATTAAATAATAATTCTACTATACTACATGTTATGAATGTAACATAGCAGCATTAAGTACTATGTAATTCTCAAATAATCTGTAAGAAAGTGTATGAGTATAATAATTGAATTTTTAGGCGAGATAGTGAGTTTTAACAACCTTACTCTATAAATAAATCTTAAATAATGTCAGTGAGTTTAGGAAATAGTTGTTGTGCAGCATTGATAAAGTGACACGAAATTTATGTCACTTATTTGGACATGCGGAAATAACTATTGTTTCACGCGGTGCGTCATGTGCGACAAAGTCGAGGCGAATGTTCATTTCGTGCACGATGAACGAAAGAATAGCTTTGTCAAGCGGCTGAATGCTTGTTGTCCTCGCGTACGTTCTCGCATGCAACATCGCTTGTAGCAACGAAATCTAGTCTGAAATCTGTCCGGAAAACGATGTACGATGATGATGAGACATAAAAGCCATTCTACTTGGGGATATTACAGCCGGATATCATGATTCATCTTTTTTTCATTGTGGTTCATGATTTCCCGTAAAATGAAGGAGTGCGTCACGTGACTCACGGTCGTTTTCCTTCGTTGGATAATTCCGACCATTGGGATGCATCATTAATTTCCTCGCTCCAGAAAGTACCGCTGCTAAGTTAGAGTACGTAATTGATTCGGGTAACGGAAATTGTTACAGCTAACTTTTGTTTGGAGATTGAAAGTTCTGTGTCTTGGAGAATAATATGTACAAGATAGCAAGGAAGGGAGAAAACGAATTTTCTTTATGAAGAGTATCATTTTAATTTTAATTTTTTATAAAAATACGAAACTGAATTTCGAACGTTAATAAAATCGAATAATTATAATTTTAATTAATTACGCGTTATTGATTGTGAGATAAATAAAATGAGTGGAGAAGAAATATAAATACACGTGAAAAAACTTATAAGCTGACGCTTATATTTAGTACTTGTTTTTGATGATACCCTGCACAAAGATTCTCTTTCTACCTCGCTACTCTTTGAGTCGCTTTGCTTAATTAGTCGTCTCTTTCTGTGTGTCATCCTGGAGCTTTCCATCTTGCAAATAAATGCAAAGAGAAGCCAACTCGTCTATATTTGCACGTTGGGCAAAAAGTATATCAACATGCGCACTTTGCTACAGGATTTTAACATGTAGTTCTTGGCAACCGAGCAAGAAGAACGATCCAATTAGAGTCGATGGAGTCCTCTGCGCACATTCCAATATTTCAAGCGTTAACTTTTTTCATTTACAATTAGACGCTTTTACTTTTTTTTTTCCGAAAGCTTCACGATGCGACGGTCTGCAAGTGGCGCTTTTCGACGCGTAATTAATACGATTAGCGGCCACGACGAACATATAAAATATGTTCTGAAAGTTCCTCTTTGGTATACCTGTTACACAGACACTTTGGTTGCAGAGCAGAAGAAAATGTGAATAGTGATAAAGTTTTTAACCGGTTTAATTTTGTGACATACATTCTTTCGCTATTAAATTGTTTATTATACGACATACTAAAGCTTGATTTCTTCTCAGAGAAGATCTGAAGAACGTCTAAACAAGATTCCAGAATGTTTACCGTAATTTTCTAACATTCATTATTACACACTAGTAAATATAAAAATAATAAAAGAGATAATTAAGAAAGATAGTTCTGAGAAATTTCAGCATCGCTATTGTCGTTTCGCAATTGAGTTGAAATTCTCTTCCGACTATGTTTCTCTTTCTTCGGCTTTGTCAGCACTTAAAGACGAACAAAACAAAGTTCAGAGCTCTCAATATAATTTGCAATATGCGAAGCGCTCGCTCTTGTCTCATAAATAGTGCGCATCTCCCTTAGTACTCGAGTGTAGGCACAAGGTTCAATTAAACTCCATCGTTAGCGAAGATGATCCCTTAATCGGTGATATATATATATGTGTCAAGTGCATGACGCGCGCCAATTGACGAAATGGCATAAATCGATTTATGTCGGCGACACGAAAGTTGAGAGGCGTTGCGCAAGATGAGTTTGATGAGGTCCGCATGTAATTATCCTTCGATTAATGAGCGGGTATACTGGCGGGATAACTACTAGCAAGGATTTACTTTCGTAATTACGCTCGCTACTTCGACGACTTAATGAGGAATATACATGTATGTGTGCCTTGATCTAGCTCGGTTAAGGTCTCATCTCTCATGGATAAAGCGCGATTTGATAAAACGGGATTATCGACACTACTGTTTTTCTGCGGAAAGAATAGATCACTTTTAAAAGAAAAGCATAACTTGCAAACAATAAATAAACATCTCGATTACTAATAAATTAATGAAGTATATTTTTATATAAAAGAAGGAAACAAAAATCCATTTTCTTGATTAATTTTCCTGAGAAGAGATATA
>NW_017259185.1:3196878-3201742 GCF_001594045.1 Atta colombica
CGCTGGAAGTTGTTCTCACAAATCCTATAAAATGAGTCTCTCAGAAATCAATTAAGTTATGTTAACGACAAAAGGAGATTGATTTTATCGCAATGTGATCAATAAAAATGAAAAGACAAAATCGATAAAATCTTTTATAATCCGGAAATTAACATTTTTATTGCTCACTAAATTTTACTGAAACGCATTATCATACAAGAATTTTATTTTAATTCTCTATATTTAACACTGACGTATGCTCGTTTGTCAAAGGCGCCTGAATTTATGCGAGTCGCGCTACATTCGCCAATGTCGACAGAAAGATTCTCAACGACATGACTTATTACCTTAAATACTGTCGCGATAAAGCTGTGAATGTATAGTCCGCAAACACTCGCCGTGAAAGATATTGCACTCTTTCTCTGTAATAACTCTGCGAAACTCTCTGGAAATGGCCTGTATATATAATTTTAATCTCTCATATTTATTTCGCTTGATAAATCTACTTCATTATACATTTTTAGATATTCCGACCCGCTCGGTAAACTAACTGTAAAATACAAAAATGTATATTGCACTAACAATGAGCCTTTTTTCTTAATTTGCTTGTTTATGCTAAAAACTTTTACTCTGTTTTCTAAAAGATTTATTTTTGAGAATCTTAAAAGATAATGTGAAAAATAGGACGCTGTTTGCATTTGCATTCTTCTCATGAATAATTCGCAATAATTTACAATACATTTACGAGGCGAAAAATAGTGATTTTTTTGTGATGATTTATATATTTAACCGTCACAAATCATATCAATCGCAGCTTAGCTTAACACTTAGTTTATTGTTCTAAAATGTATGTATAGACTTTCGAAAAAAATGAGTAAATGTCTATCGGCATTTTTCCACATCGTTATCCGAGTCGATGTCGATAACAAATCGTGTTTTATTAACGAAAAACTTTTGATCGCGCGCACGTTTTATAAACACGCAATAGAATAGATTGAACTGCCAACTTTTCATTGTTATCAGCGAATGGGACTGCGACAGAAGAGAGAATGTACTGACATGCTTTCTCTGCTTTTCGCGCTTGCATTGTTTGCTAGAAAACATGAGATACTTTTTTAATCAATAAAACACATTGATACTAAAATTGATAAAAAATACATTATATGATTAAAAAAACAAGATATTGAAAAATAAATGTCGGAGATTTTATATAATTGCAATGTTATATTTACGTTATTAATTTAATAATAATAAATACTTATATATATTATATTATCACATCGCACATTTTTGTGGCATTTTTAAAATTAATATAATGTTATGTACAATGTATTATAATATAACCTGTCTCAAATCTGTTACCTGTTCTGTCTTGCTGACAATTTTTGCAAACAATTTCACATATCCGAAGAACTAGAGAAAGCCGTCAGTATGCTCTCTTTTCTGTCACATCATTCATAAACATCACGTTTTTATAAAGAGAAACAGATAATATATGCTCCGTCTATCCATACTATGATCGATATTCAGTTCTTATATTATATTTAAGACTTTTAGGTACAGTTTTAAGATGTCGCGAATCAACCAGAAGACCATATTAACATCTTAAAATATTACAACGATCTTGAAATAAGAACAAACGATAAATACCGGCCTATGTTTACGAATTTATAGGAAAATTGCAGTCTACGCAGCTGTTTTTTCTTTCATCAATGATAGTAATTTGATTTATTATTTCGACGATCGTGATAAATTTCTTGATAGATGCTTTTGAAGAAGATATTTCAACGACGAAATCGGTTCGGTCGCTTGAAAACGAACGACAATGTCCTAATTAAGTTCATCGTTAATGCATATCGCGAAATCATAACGCGCGCACTATTTCCTTTCGGAACGCGTTTGATTAAAATCCATTTATCAATGAAATCGTGTCCCATTTCTGACTTTTGTAAACGGCGGAAACACGCGACTGCGACGGATTTTCCTTTAGCCTTACTATCCGATTCAACATCCGTTTCTTTCTCTTCTTCCGTCCGTTTCTTCCCGTTTTATTATCCCGAAGCGGAAAGCGACGATAAAGCATGAATTAATAATCGCCCTGCCTCCTTATTCCGATCTTCGTCTTGTTTCCTCCTGTCGCTGTATTATGCAGCATCTGCTGACATTACATTGCATAATAGAGTGTCGCGAGATGCGGCCGTTTATCTACAGATATTGTCGTTGCATTATTCGAGCAATTCTTTTTTAAGACCTGCGAATTTTTTTGCAAATAGAACAAATGATTCTATTTCTTTTACTTTAAAAATCTCACGTTTTCCGATAGAGACATTAAATACGCGCGGAAGTATAGGATTCCCTAAATTCAGTCTCTGCTTTTTCCCCTTATTTTTCTATGGAACGAAAAGAATGATAAATTCTTTATTCTTAGAATTTCTTACTGTGAGAGATAGTGATTGAAAATAAAAAGGTATTTCGTAATAAAGAATGTATACATAATATATAATATATATTATATAATATATTATATCTTTTCTTTAAAACATTAAATTTTAATAAAACATTATTTCACATAATATTTGGAAATTTATCTTGCAAAAGATCTTTCTAAAATAATAAATACTATAATATCATTTCAGAAACACTTTTTGTTAGATAAATTTGCAGTATTAAGTGAAATATTATTTTGTTTACAATTAAATATTTTAAAGAAAAAAGAGGAGGAGATTTTAATAGCACTATTATTTATTTCACTAAGAGCAAGCTTGTATGGACCTTATAGTGCATGATAGTTGAGACACTTTGTTAATCGATGCTAATAACGTGTTGTGTTGCAACAAGGTCTGTTAAAGCTGCGTGTATGCAAGAGCAATATGTATGTGAAATGTGACGCGAGAATGTCGATTTTTCTCGGGCGCTGAAAATGAGATAACCGTGTACCTTTGAGCGACAATTTCACAAGGGTGGTTTATCGTAGAAACGTAATCTCCAAATCTGTATATTGAAAGTTATCGATGAGAGAACGCGATGAATTTATTAAAAAAATTAAAAATAAGTTGAAATATAAAAAGATCAATAATCTACTTATTTTGATTATTTATTTATTTAAGAACTGGTTTTTTGTGAAAAAGAATTCAAACCGTTGAAATTTATCATGAAATCTTGATGTGGCTATACGAAGCAAAAGTTCGTGGATAAAATATCTATCGATACTTTTCGCACGGCGAAAAGTGATTGGTCGTGAAAATTTACTTTTGTTAGCGGCGTTTCCTCGCCGGAAGACTGTTCCCTCTACTTCTTTCCTCAGGGGAGATAAGAAAAACGAAGTGCAGACAGAATTCGAGAAGAGGTGCTGCAGCCGGATCTTGACTCTTGATTACTTGACGAGCGGGCGACTCGAATCGATAATCGGCACATTGCTGGTGCAATCTTTGCTAACTAAAATGATAATGCGAGGAATCCGTTTTTCCGTGGATATTAGACAAACTGCTATGCGGATGGCAAATTCCCCGCCGTCAAATAAAAAAAAAAAGACGACATAATCGTTAATTTCTGACCGTAATTGCATGCTTTTACTTGATTATTTTTAAAATTTGTTCTCAAAAAGCTTTTTGAATATTTCTTTCAAAGCGTTATATTTTTTAATTAAACTTAAAAGATGAGTAGGCTATTGGAGCCTTACACAAGTTATTTTGTTGTGAATAATGAAATTAGCATAAAGATATTATTTATAAATTATATTTAAAAATTTAACTAATTGAATCTATTCAATCAAACGTTTCGACTCTGGTCATCTTCAGTGATTTTACAAATTTAAATAATCTTAATTAACTAATACAATGTGTTAAATCTATATAAACTATAATTCTCCATTTGTCAATTATACAAAATTTTGTTCTTCATTACCATATTGTTCTTCTTCATGTAATCACATTTTATTGTTGTATTCAAGATTACGATGTATTATGTGGAACGTAGCAGATCTGAGGTTTATTTTATCCATGTACTCTCTTATACCAATTAAACATAACAGTGAGATTGTATTGTAAAATGAATTATAATTTTTAATTATTTCTTATCTTATCATATTAAATTCTCGGTATTGCTTACCTAATTCCTCCTATTTGCTAATTCCTCCTATTCTTACATTGTATTATAAAACCATCTATTATTTTCAGTTATAAATATAACCTTCTTAGTCAAGATAATATTAATCTTGTATAATATTAAATGTTGTTATTTATCATGTTTCATATATAACATATTCTCTCTTAAGATCTTAGATCTCTCTTAGATCTCTTAAGTTGGAGAAAAGTGATCGAGAATCGAGAATATCGGACAATAGTTCAGTGTCATTTTGTTTATTAATCCCTATAATTTATAAATACCTATAATATAAATTTTGAATTATAATTCAGAATTTATAAAACCTAGATGTAAAATATTAATTGACATGTGTATGATGTGTCGATACGTTTATTATTACTATTAATAATGTTTTCATAGTTTTCATGTTAGCTGATTGTTTTGAAATAACAGGAGATTTTTTTTCATTCGTTTTCAAAACCCAATTAATAGAACGTTCCAATATTCACGTCCATGAATGACGTGTTTTATTCTCTCATATCGGCCTGGATATTAAAATAGAAAAAAAATTCATTTTTAACATAAAAAATTTTTGAAATTTAGAAGAGCAATCTTATGAAATCATTTTATTTGGTAACGTAGGTAATTTTTTAATTTATCTGTATGATTAAAAATATCTTTATTTGTAAAAAATTAGAAATTTTACATACGATGGAGAGAGACAGAAAGGGGTAGGAGGGGGGGAAGAGAGAGAGAGAGAGAGAGAGAGAGAGAGAGAGAGAGAGAGAGAGAGAGAGAGAGA
>NW_017259185.1:3201842-3211766 GCF_001594045.1 Atta colombica
TAATAGATTTCAGATTCAGGTATATTCATGCGTACGCGACAGAATGACGATATATTTGATTTATTTCTCAGGTGTTCGAGATAAAGGGAGTTATATACGTTACATTAATTATTAGTTCCTTCGATCAATCGCTGTTCTCAGAACCACCTGTTGTGTTACTGATCGTGCATAATCGTCGACGGTGCATGCATGTCCCATCGAGTGCATTGATAACATGTTATCGTTACTCTAATCTTCTCTCGAATTAATGAGCATCTTGTTAACAGAATCCATAGAAGCCGGTGATACCTTAAGGCATACAGTTTTTTATTTGTAGCTGCAAATTATCAATAAATTTAATCATTTAAAGTGATTGAAATATTTATATTTATATTATATTTTAACGGTTTTACATTAATCTTCTTAATTATATATAATCTTTTATTTTTGCTTAAGCGAATAACAAATGAATTGATTATATCATTCGTATGATGATGCATTACAACACTTCTGATATATTGTGTCATGGATGGTTTAATTTCGAGCATCCTGGCTTTTATTAATTTATCAATTTGTAGTCTAGTGCGCACAGCTGTGGATTTAGCGCAGCAGCCATTTCTCGGCGAGCGAATAAATTTGCTAATTATCGTCAAGTGTAATCGCGCTGTCAGGACCTCGAGCTTCCATTGTTCAGAATTCTGCTGGATCAAGATATGACAATTGACAACGGATGAAAACGTTGATTGGCATAAACCATACTCTCTCTCGCGCTAGGTTCAATCTGATAGATGCGTGAATGCGAATTTGTATTAGATCAGTCGATTTCTATCGAGTAGTCGATTTGAAATTAATCTTAATTGCGAAGTTATGCACGAATAGTATTGCATATTGTATTAATTTTTTCTTGGATCGTTATTTTCGATTATCATCAATGCTACATATATATATTGTAATCTTTTTACATACCGAAATTAGAACTGAAGCCTCTTAAATAGCAATTGTATTATTAACAATAAATTTAAATTATTATTATTTGTAAATGTTAATCATACACTTATTATTACTGTCTATTTAAATTGAATTCACGGATATATGAAGGTTTCACAGTCTCCGTGCAATATTTGAATAGCGCATGCTACATGTTATAATAATTAGAGTAAATAATACTAATATGTAAATACGTTTATTATAATTCATATGTATGTTGATTTATTACCTATATATTATCGATTTTTTTGTAGCTAAACTAATATCGATTTTTATCGCTCAATTGATTTCTTATGTGCATTATAATTATTTGATTTGACAAACATGATTTGATTATTAATAGGAAATTTTATGTAAAAGAAATTAGAGATGTACCGGATCGTAACATTACCAGATACCGAATATTGGATATCCGGTATTCGATCGGAAAATTGTTAATCCTTTGTTTCATACAAAATTTATGATTAATTATTTGATTAATTATATTAGATTTGAAAATAATTAGTATATTTAACGATAAATTTATATTTCGAATGAAAAAAATTTAAGCCAATTTATATTTCGAATAAAAAAAATGTATTGTTATTTTTTCAAGCTTTAACATTTTGAAAGACAAAATAAGTAAATTATTCTTTACACGACAGTTCAATTTTATATTTCATGTTCTTAATTTACAAAATGTTTAAATTTATTACAAAATTCTAATAATTAATTAAAATCATACAAGTTGTAAAACAAGAAATTAATAACAGCTTAGTATTGCTTTATAATATGAATAACTTTTCGATTAAATTGAATGTGAACTGTATATTTCAATTAAACAATAGATGTGTTACGCGAGAATGGGTGTAATAGTATCGCATACCTAAACTATCTCATTGTCAGAAACAAGGTGAATATGAATATTCTAAATTCTATGAATATTCTAAAAAGCGTTAAATATTTCATATGATAACATTCATCAAATGCGTGACGTTGCTGGCGCTGCTGCGTACACAAGATTGCGCTATCAATCCGACACCGACACTCGAACGAGCAAGTGGCGCGTGCTGTAACGTGTGTCGGCATTACCTTTCGGAATACGATCGCGACAAATCGCTGTGATGTATAGTAATCATTTCCTATGAACGAGCAACTATTAGTCCGCATTACCTTTGCGATCAATGACTCGTAAGCGTGCGAGATGACGAGCCGTTTATCGACGTAACATTATCTGTCATTTTCGGATTGAGAACACAAAGTATTCAGGCGCAATTGCACCACCATTACTTTGACTTTAAGCAAGACTTAAAATTCTTTCTTTTTTTCTGTTTTTAAAATCAAGTGAGAAAGATACAGAGAAGAAGAGATTTTTAATCCTTGCTTAAAGTTAAAGTAACGTTGATGTAATTGTCGGGCCTAATAAATCTTTTACGAGATGGAAGTGATAAACTCGCTCATTGAAGTGATAAAAAGTACACCATACGATCGTAATTGTATTTTCGCGAGTGAGTGCAATGGTGACGACGGAGCAACTATGTATGGATAAGTAAATTATTATTTATTATTTTATTTATTACCTCTTGTATATTGCACAAATAGATCATTTGTATTATATGTGCAATAATAACTTTATGAAATATTTTTTCGTTGCTTTAATTCGAGTTTTTATACTTTACAGAATAACGTTACAACAACTCCGCTACCACGCATTGTATTAGTGATTGACGAATTATATTTTGATTTCAAGTAATAAGTCTATGAAAATTATATTAAATACGCTTAAAAATTTCATAGTTGTGTATACACGCATATGTAATTAATAATAACATAAGAATAGTACAGAAGAACTAATTTTTCATAGACGCATTGCTTGATCAGATATTATGTAATATCTATCTAGTGGTAATTTATTTTTGTTATATTATATAAAAAAATTAATAGACAAAATTAACTGAATGAACTAAAAATTGAATATCGAATTTTATAAAAAATATAAAAAAAATCTCTATATTTTTCCGCTTTGATCGTTTATAATAAAACTATTGGTGACCTGGATATTTTTCTATTAAGATTTTGATTGTGCGATTTAAATTAAATTATTAGAATACAGTTGTACAATAGTTGTAGAACACTCTGTATTTAGTATACGCGAAGAATATTTTTGTTATTGATAAAAACTGATAAAATTAACATAAATTTATTTATCATAATAATAATAATAATGACAACTGATATTATTACATTACGATAATTAATAATACTCATAATAGATGTTATCATTTCAGTAGCATTATGTACATGAGAGAGAGAGAGAGAGAGAGAGAGAGAGAGAGAGAGAGAGAGAGAGAGGAGTCTAGTGTAGAATTTCTTTTGTTTCAATATATTATGTTAATCATAGTATTCACAACGAGTTATTTTCACTAAATACATTATAACTGCGATCACATTATTGCTTCGCTCGCATATTAATGAGAATGCCAAGCTGGTCGTGAACAATTTCTGACTATTGTATTATCATACAATACTACAAAAGCTTTGTAGCACATTTACCGTCGTGTGAAGGTATGCAATAATAATAATTCTCATCAAGATAATAATATTCCAACCTCAAAATAAACATTAACGTAATTTACTTTTATTTATATTTCTGCATATTTTGGTTCCGGCAAAGTGTTAGTAGGTATTTCGAGGAAAGTGTACATGATAACGGTAGCAATAATAATAATATCAGATAAAAATTAATAATACTTTATATCGATAGTAATAATAAGTAATTAACAATATACATATATTTTTATGTATATCTTAAAAATGTACTTGTTTAATATGCAGTAGATTTATAAATGCTGTAGATTTTTCAGATTTTCTCATTAAATAAAATGTTAATTTTACGAAAGTAAGGAACTATTATTATTTCTATTTTCAGTTCCATTTTTCCAAAACGAACGAGCCATTTCATACTCTCGCATATTAATACATCGTATATAATACACAAGCGTTTCTACCATAATAAAATGCGCAGTGGTGTTACTACAGTTAATGATTTATAATTATTTATAAAAAACCGGAATTCAAATATATACTTCGGGAAAACTTCCGGCAAATTGCAGCTACGGATTTTTGTAAGAATAAAGTTTTGAAAAATGCACGAGCGATTTACGAATATCATAATGTTTTGAAATAATTTCAATTTAGCATAAATATAAATAAATGTACATAAACATAAACTATTTTAATTCACATTTAATAAAAAAATCTACATGGAAAAAATACATAAACATCTAAATACTATCCTTAACATTAAATTTGGATCTTCAGCTTTCCACATCCCCAATCTTTAACTTTTGCAATTCATGTTTATGTGATCACAAATAATGATATAATCACTTTAATAAAGAGAATATAGAAAAATTTCGATATTATTATATAATTTGACATAACTTTATGAGAAAAATTTGATACCGTCACGCCGTGCATACGACGACCGCCTATAGAGAATGTTGAATTAATTCTCTTTCGCGTTCTTCAAATTCCTCGATGTTCGCTTCGATCCAACTTCGTCTCGAATCCGTTATTTGAAACAACAATGTCGTTGGAACTCAGAAACGGCGATTCCCACATTCACGGACCAAGTTCGAAATAATCGGTGTCCAAGCGATCCATGGAGCGAAACTCTCTCTTTCTCTCTCGTACTTTTTCTCCGTTACGAAAACATTCTGATGTATAAAACGAAAAATTCCGGAATGTCGTATTCTGGAACGTCGATGTACGTCTCGACGGAATCCTATTCGGGATAAGTTACGACGATGTGGAAAACGCAGCAACTCGCAGAAAAGTTAACGTCTTGTGTGGAACACACGCGCGTTCTAAGTCTCTCGCTAACTTACTCGCGAACCAGGATATTTCTCATTCGCTCCTTCGACAGTTTCCCTTCCGTTACACTCGTTCATAAAACCAGTCCCGACGGACGAATCCATTCCAGTTACGACTCGAAAATTAGGTCTCTCGTTGACGTCAATGACGGGATACGACATACGAGTGAGAAAAACACGGACGACCGATCGACGACGACGACGATGACGACGTGCTGCACGAACCGACGATCGAAGCGGGATGCTGACCTGCGGCGTCAGCAGGGACATGTGCATTTGCTTGTAAATTTAGGATACGGAATCGAATTACGCTTCCCTCGGAAGCGTTTCGAGATGAGCGAGCGAGTGCTATGCGTTGCAGAGAGCGAGTGACCCTCGGTATATAATTGGAAGTTAATAGCAGTAGAATAGAAGAACATGATGGCGTTTCAAGTAATTTGCTTTTTTGTAACAGAAAATTAATACTTGTGCGAAATCACCGTCGATGATAAATTGCACACATTTCATATAAAGAAAGAACGTATTTAATTAGATGAAGTATTGTTATTTTAATAACTTTACAAAGATTATAAAAAACGGATAAAGAAGAAAATCTAATTTCTTAATAAATTGCGGATTTTCTCTTTATTCTTATATATCAATATATTTATTCTTATATATTCTAATACATATAAAAAATGTACCATCAGCTTTCGAATTTCACATGGAAAGAACTGAAGTACCTAAAAATTTAAATCGAAAAGCATAAATTGAGATCTAAATACAGATCTAAAAGCAATTTCATTTCGAAAATAATTTTGTAAATTTAACCTTTATATACAATAATATTTAAGATTAAACATAATAATCTACATCAATTATTTACTCTCAATACTTTTAAATTTCGTATTTTTATACAAACGCTAAAACATCTAATTTAGCTAGATACAGATTTAAAAATAGTTTCATCGTATACTATCAAAATAATTACTCAAACTGATTGCTAAATGTTAAAATCATCATATTTGAGATTTTTATGTCATTATTTTGATGATTTAACAAAATTATTTTTAGTGTTTTATACTTTTAATATATTTTTTCTGTATTTAAGCTACATTTTTAGATGTTTTAACAAAATCGTTCTTTCCGTGTAGCAATGTGTATAAAAAGATGATTTATAGAAGCTTCAAACGAATAATTGATATAGATTGCGTTTAATCTGAAACATTATCATACATAAAGATATTTGAATATTAACCTATAGTTGCTACTATATAACTTACTATCGTATTTTGATTCACTTAGCTGGTTTGAGCATTTCGTGAGGTATTGCGCAAACGCTTTCTATCTAATAGAGAATAGAGAGTAAATACATAGCTGACACAAGCTAAAACCGGTTCAGCCCCTTATTGTACCGTTGTAACAATTTCAGTATTACGCGGTCAAACGACGCGATATAATGCAGCAACGATAGCCGTTCTGTTTCAATTGCAACGGATTCCGGTTAACGCAATGAAATAGGTAGAACTCAATGAAATAGGGAAATTAGCTTTTCACAGCAAAAAGCAAACATATAACAAACATAATAAACTTTCCTAGAGAGATTGCTACAAAAGTATCTTCTTTCAAAACCCGCAGGATTGGAGTTTGGATATTTTGTGAGAGGGATTTACATTGTTCTGTTGCAGAGAGTAATCTCATCTCCTCTCTCGATCGGGATATAAGATAATCAAGGAGCTCGAGTGTTATCTTGTCAGTGGCATCTTGTCATAATCGACCCCAGCTTCTCACACACATCTCTATATATCTCTAAATTATATACGCTCGATCACTGAAAAAAAATCTTTCAATTATAGTGAAAAATTAACTAAAACAGATAAATAACTAGGAAACATTGCGATATTAGATATATTTTGTATCTAATCAATATAGATAACAGAGACAGAATTTATATCTGAATTATTTATCAAATTTATCAAGAAAGTTTCTCTGTAACGTTTAATTAGATGGCTGTTATTCATATTTAGCAGTGATTTATATTTGATTATGAAACCTAAAGTTTCTTGTATATATTGTTAAAAAATACTGTACTATAAATATTACAATACATAATTTTATACTAAATATAAAAAAACAGCAATAATTCTAACTGGAGCAGCAAAATATTTTTGCGTAATATCGACGCTATAATATCTTATTGATATGCCAAAAGTAGAAAATAATTAATTATCTCGTCGTATCCGGAGGTTTATTTGCCTCATGGAATACAGCTTCCGACAAATCTCGTTTATTTTTGATTCATTTATTTTCGACGATATGTCTTGTTAGTCGATATTTTACATTAAATAGCGTATATTTTATTAGTATCAAGCTTTAATCGATCGCGAGATTTTTAATTTACATCGTCTGTGTTTCGCGCAAAATATGGAATTGTGATCGCTTAAATCCAGAGTCGCGTTTCCTCTCTTCCGCAGCTTTTAGTTTATCGCGTACCGAGAGAGTATCTCCCTTTCGAGATTGTCGAAACGTTAATTTTAAATATCGTGTTTCCATCGAAGCGAAGAGAAACGAGATTTATACTGCGATTTACATCAGTGGCATAGCTCATCCATTAGTCGGCAGTATTGCGTGCGCATACACGCGTATCGCAAGATTTACATTAAACTGCTAGAATAAAGAATGTAATATCAGTGAATAATATTTTTCATGAGAGAGATATTCGCGCAAGACCGATATTACCTGGATATGAAACAATTTAGCAATTCACGACGTGAAAAATTGTATGTTGGTCTGTGGTTTTTCATTAATCGGCTATCGACAATCGATTGTAAAATTCGAAAAATGCGAACATATTTGCATCAGCTTTAATTTCGCGTAAAATATAGTTCGAACGATTATCTCCATAGACAATGTACATGCTGATTTTAATTGTACTTTGTCGGTTTTGCACTCATAGTTTTTCCATCCTTTTCGTAAATCAAATCAGGAAATAGTTTTCCAGAGTGGAAAAATATTGTCGAAAAATGTTCGATGAAAACGTTCGAATTTATACCTACTATTTTTTGCTGATCTAGGATATGTCCATGGATCTGGATGGCATGCAGAAATATGAAAAGATCGAGCAGACGACCGACACGATCTTTCATTTTTTAATTTCGCCTGCATTTTCATACATACATACCTACCGTACCATTTTTGCAGGAATAACAAGTCTGTGCTTTTGTCACACCGACCCCGGTGCTCGCAGAAATATTTATCGCTTCGGGATAAAAGAGAATATCATGGTGTACGCGGTTGAAGAGAATAATGATGCTATTTTTGCATTTGCATAATACTCGTACGCTTTTATTTACAAAGTTGAGCTCGCATGACCACAGAAAATGCGCTATCCGGAACCAAAAATTTTCAGTATCTGTTTCTCAATAAAACCTTGTTCCGTTTCAACGCTGAAGGCCGTCATGTTTGTCTTGGTAATGTTTCCGTAATCTACGAGACGTCGGGAAAATAATATATATAGATACATATTATTATTATTTTCTATTCTATAAATATACTTTAGAACATTAATTAAGTAATTAAGGCACAATCAATTTGCCTCTTTTGAGACAGTAGAATCGGTCGAGGTAAACGAACACACTGTTAGTTGGAGATCTGCCAAATGAAACACACTTAATCGTTACACTTTGTTATACGTTGTTGTTCTAAGCAACAAAATCATTATACATGCGATATTTATGACCATTAGTCTAAAGATATCTTGCGAGACAATCTCAATATCTAAGAGACAATCTTGGATGAAATTTGTCTTGATAAATGTGACATCGAAGCTGAAAAAGATAAAAATTAAAAATTTAGAATATATTAATTATTATTATTTTAAAAATTATAAAATGTTTAGAAGGATATTTGCAACCGTCTTTCGCATAATACTTTGTACTTCATTATCGATGAATTGACATTTACTTCTATTTATGTATTTAAATATTGTGGAGTTAAAAGCGATGCTTTGTACATATTCACGACGAGGGAAAGAGCATCATCTTTTGATACTGAATGATTCCATTTATCACAATCAATCACTGCATCTCGTTCTAAAGAAGAAACAAAGCATGCTCACAGAGCAGTCGATAATTTTAGTTCGTGCGGTAACAGGTGCATAGCAACAGCATTAGCGTTTTCCACAGCAATAGATCTACTGAATCTCCGAAATAGAAGCATCCTCGACAGTTCGGCGTTTCGGGTTTACGGCGAAGAGTGGCAACTGAATACACAGCTGCGGATCATTTGCTCTTCATGTCGGTCTCGGGTTAGCGGCTCCGCTTGGTCGCGAAAACGACGTCCGTCTTCTCCGCGAATCTCGCGGCTCATTCTCGCGACACAAAGAGACGGCAAGGCGTAAACGCCTCACGTCTGTACGTGTTGGAATAAATTTATTCCGTTGCGTACGAAGATGTTCAAGTGAGAACGACGCGTGCTTCGTCACGGCTCCTTTACGCGGCTGATACCGAAATAGCGGAGAGTGTCTTTCATTTTACACTTTACCGAGTATGCCGCGGAGTGCTAATGGAATGCGAAAGCATTGCATTTGTACTGCGAACACCGTTATTATCGTGCGTTTGTTATTGCCGTTGCGCGCGCTCGGATCCGTCATACATAGTTTTTCATGTCTTTCGTGCCTGCGCTTGATACGCTATTCATAATTAATTATAATGAATAGCTTTTGAAACTACTGTGGAATTTGATTGGTGATAATAAGAGAGAATTGTGATAATAACAACATGATAGTTGATTGAAATAGTGTTTAAAATCTTGTTAAAATTAGTATATGCATGAGCGAGGTATGATATATAAAGTGAAATACTTATCAAAATAGATATTGAAATACATAATATTATGAGTATACATAAGGTTATCAAATTATTTAGCTAAAATTTAAATTTATGAAGATATACAATTATTTAAGATATAAATTCGTATAAAGTGAAGTGCTTCCTCCGAAAGACAGCTCGTCTTGCTCGCGTGCTTAGTATATATTAGTGTAAGTAACACATATAAAGTGAAACATTTGTTGAAATGGATCAGATATATACCGAAATACATAATATTATATATATATATATATATA
>NW_017259185.1:3211866-3230219 GCF_001594045.1 Atta colombica
ATTATTGAGCTAAAATTTAAATTTACAAAAGCATACAATTTATTAGCATGAGACACAAAGTCGCAAAGTGAAGTGCTTTCTCCGAAAGATAGTTCGTTGCATGCTTAGTATATTAGTGTAAGTAATATTAACATATAAAATGAACCACTCATTGAAATAGACATCAAAATATATAATATTATATGTGTACATATGCTTATTAGTATAATGTTATTCTACTGAAATTTAAATTTACAAAATTATACAATTATTTGCACGAGACACGAAATCATAAAGTGTAATACTTTCTCCAAAAGATAGTTCATCACGTGATGTACTTTCCATATATTTTTGATACTTCCGCAAGAGACGTGACCTCGAATGGTTATAACTGTATGACGTTTAACTGTATGACGTCTGGTAAATACAATATGTATAATTTTAGAGCCGAGATAGCAAACGTGATATCAAGTTGCTAAGCTAAACTCGCTTGGGTCGTAAACTCTTTTTCGTATACGATCGCGGAAGTGCGGCGTAATGATTTGTCGTAACCCCGATTCGACGCATCGTACATTGAACCTCGATGTGCCTATCTTCCGTGTGAGCCGATCATTTTCAATGAGATATCAGTACACAAAAGAAATAATTACAATGAATTGAAAATTATTTGTTAAAGAATTAATAATTTAATATATTATTTGAGGTAATTATTAACTATAATTGCGTACAATGTATATCGTATATCATGATTTTAATAACGGAAAGATTATGTTTGAGAATTTGCGTTTCATTTATTCGCACTGTGGAAGATAGGTTATAAAAAATATTTCTTCATTATAATATATTGTAAAATGTGACTATTTTTGACGATTTCAAAATATTACCTGTATAAAACATATTAACAATATTATTTCTGCAAGTGTGTGATCTTTTTCTGCCGAGATCCTTGCATTTTTACTTCTTTCAAGAAACATTTGAAAAAATTGTACTTATATTACAATTAAAATATGTTTGTAATAAAAAAGAGTAACAAGAAAGGTTTTAAAATATTCCTGCAATATTGTAACAATGTTTCAAAATGTTTTTTGCTTACTGAATGACATTCTCTATACATCTAATATATATTATTAAAAAACGCACGAGTAATATTGAGCCAAAATATTTCGTCAAATAAGAGCATCTTTTCCCTTTTTTCCTTTCTTCTTTTTCTGCTATTTGTCTTCTGGAACAGATATATATATATATATATATATATATATATATCCGTATTAAGAAGAGATCCCAATATCTCTCTCTCTCTCTCTCTCTCTCTCTCTCTCTCTCTTTCTCTCGCTCTCTCTCTTGATGCAGCAAGTTAAGTTCAAGAAAATGCAGCTATATAGAGAGTCGCGCGACAGTCGCTCGAAGTGTGGCACGTGGCTGACGTGGTGTGGCACACTCCGATCGACGACGGCGACGGCCGCGGTCACGCGACACAGCATTGGGGAAGGTCAGCGAAGAGGAAGGCGCATTCGAGTCGAAAGCGTAGGTAGGCATCGCTCCGCTCTGCTCCGCGTTCGCCCACGGCGCTCACCGAACGAAACGCGCGCGCTGCATGCAGTATCCACGCGATCTTTAACGCGAGTACACTCCTGCTCGCGCGAGTAATCCTGTTATGCGATTCCTGTTCGTCCCTGTCTTTCTTCCGTCGAAAGATGTAATTCTGTAACACGCCCCGAAGAAAGATCTGATACGAACAGCGCGCTGCGCTGTCCGAGTGTAATTAACGAAGATAACAATGTGTCGTAGACGGTGTATTAGTGATTAGATAAGGAATGTACGAACGGTGGCAGAGAGCGGTGGTTAGTTTCTCGATGAGTCTTGCGGTGACAATGTGTCGTGGTTGCATGGAGATGTAGTAGATTTACTGCAGTTTGTGTCTCCTCCACAGTGTGTCTCCTACTTATTTATAAATAAAGTTGTTGATTATTATTAATTATAAGATACAATATTTTCTAATTGTTAATTATAAAATAATTAATATTTATGGAATATTTTATAATATTCTAAATCTATTAACGAGTTATAGCGTGCTATTGCGTAGGAATGTGTTTAACTATTCAGTGACTTTAATGCCTTCTTGCCTTCATATGGCTAATCCTTAACCACTTATCACGGAAAGTAAGTTAAAGTATACGATAGATTCTAGGTTAATCTTCTTTTCTATTAATTCTGTGACAACTAATCTGTCCTTATTAAGAAAAATTTATCAAATATTAGATTCTATAAAAAAAATACAAACATCCTATATTACATCTCTTTCTAATTCTATACGGTTGAAAAATTTGTGTTAAATGTTATGTACATTTTACATGTTCCAAATGATCCATTCAAATTTTGGTGTTAATTTAACACAAGATGAATATGTTAGAAAGAAACACAAATATGTATTATGTAAAAAATTAACACAAAAGCATGACATTGACACAGTTTGTAAGCAAATATTTATATTTGTTCATTGAAATTAAATTTATAACATGCTTCAATAAATTTAATATTTGTAATATGTTAAATTAACACATTTTATTCATTTATCTTGGAATTTATGTTTTAAAGGATATTATTATTTATTATTTTTATTAATTTTATGTTATTTCTTCACTTCCATATAAATTATATTATTTCAAAAACTAAAAAATGTTGAATATCAATTTAACTTAAAATATTGGAATAACACAATCACATTATATTAAATTAACACTTGGATATGTTAAAATAACACAAAATTTTAACAAGGATTTGAACGGATCGTTTTTAACATAAATATACAAGATGTTACTATATAATTATCAGATTAAAGCTATGTTAAGGAAAAATTTATTTAGAGAATTTACACGAGAAATAATTGTATCGTTTGCTTCTCTGAAATTCAATACTTATTGTTACATCGGTCGTATTAATGACAAATTGATCTCACGCTGATGTGCAGACGACCGGTGTCCTGTATGTGTGCCTCTCGTGCGAAGCACTCCATCCGAATAATCCTATTGTTCACGAACATCTCTGCTAGGCTCTCGATCGACGTATCGACTCGATATTGTCCGAGCACTGTATTTCGACCGACCGTATCGTCGCATCGTGCTGCGTAAATTTTGTCGGAACAATGTTGAACGCCCGGCCGTTGTCGCAAATGATTTATTGACGTGTCATCGTCTTGATTCGCGACGTACGTGCAACTGCAGCCTGTACGCAGCATATAAACTCGTTTCTCTCTCTCTGCGTCGAGCAACGAGAATTCTCTCTTGGCACGCGCATCGGTATGCAACGCGAGTGCACTTTTACTTGCGATTAGATTGTCTCGAAAAGTAACGTGACACAGGAGAGGCTGATCTGCCGACTTCAGGATTGTCGATGTTCGCGAATAAAAACCGGATATCCAACTGAATCCGGTTGAGAAATCCGTTATTGGCACTAAGATTGGGAATTCTGGGACATCCTGTCAGTTAAAAGAGAATAACTTTCTTTAATTTATATAAATAAATTAAAAATTGAAAATGTAGGGTATTTAACAGCGATTTAATTTGTTGTAATTTTTGCGAAATTAATGATTTATAAATGTATAATTAAAATCTGATATCTCGTATAATTATAATATTAATCAAAATTGAAAGACAATAATAAATTACTTATTTTAAATCGGAAAAGCATTGTTGTTTAGTACTTTTAGTACTTCAAATAAAAAACTAATTATTGTCTTTTAATAAGAAATTGGCCAATATTAAATTTCTGTAGGGAATACTAAACAGCTGTATATAAAAAGGAAAGAGTATAAAGTATAATTATTAAAAAAATCTTTCACACAAAAGCAATTTATAGGGACAAAAATTTAAATAATCAGAAATTTTAAAAATGTTAATTAATCAATTAATAATTATTGAAAATACACCAGCAGTTAGAATATTATCAATATTTTACATGATATAAGTTACGGCATAAATTATTATTTTATATATATATATTGATTTCATAAAACAATCTCTCACTCATGTAAATCCCGACGACATTTCTCATACAATTGCTAAATTTTTATGTTCATTTAGCTAATATGACAATTGATAATTATATCGATTAGCATAGTATTTAATCAATAACTTTCACGCTCATAACGATACGCGACATTACGATACGCGCAATGCAACGCGACATTCCGAGCACTGCCGCGTTCGAGCGCAACGCAATATCCCTGTTTAATCAGGCATTTCGATATCGTGGATTATACACAGAGAACACATACATATCTGCGAAACCCCAATCAGCGTGTGCGTGCGTACAAACGGCCGCGCCGGTTTCGATCGAGGCCGCGTGTTCTTGCAGATCAGGTAGATCGATATTACCGCCATCGTCACGGATTGCACGTTCTACCATGTAATTAAACGAACCGGTCAGCACTAATTATGTACTCGAGTAACTGTTAAAATTACACTCTTCTTGATTGCTGATGATACTCTAACATCAAGAGAAGCACCCTGTTTATTCATATTATCATTCATATCATCATTTCATTTAACTAAAATTTAAATACGCACGATATGCAGGTATTTTTATTCATAGATTTTTATCAGATCTGTGATTATTAATTTATTTCATAAATGTATTAATTTTTTAATAAAATTTTCAGGTTTTTGACATATTTATGTACATAATTCATACGACAATCACATACATATTTAACGTTAATATTCTTTAAGTAATCTTATTGTTAGTAAATTACACGTCGTATATAAGACCGATCTTATATTTATTTAATACGAAAACCATTAATTTGATTTAACTCATTTTTTATTGAGAAAATATTTATTTACTGTAAGTAAATGTTTACTTACAATTAGTATTATTAAATAAAATATTACGATTTAATAAATTTTTTCAGTGTACATTTTTATAAAAATATAATATCTTAAGAAATAATTTTAATACAAATATTTATTAAAGTTAGTATTTGGTATCTGTTTATTTAGAGAAAAATTTAGGATCGCTTTCAATATGTTACGTAGTTTTCGTAAACGAACACATTTGTTTAGTTTTCCTGTTACTTTGTCATGCGTCACGTATGTATAACGTTACGCTGTGTTAGACGCGAGCTTTACATTAAACCCGACGTCGCTTTTCCGGACCTCGATGAGAAACGCCGTAATTTTCACGTGAAAGCTTTCGAATCCTGTTTAGATTGCGTCGTGACGACCGAGAACTTGCACATACGCCTCGCTATTTAATTTGCGCGTACGTGTATGGGATCGTGTTATATATGAGTGGCCCTCGGCTAACTTGCATCGTTAACCGAGATTTTCGTGCGTGTAAAAGCCGCCGCAAACAAACATGGAAACCCTCGTTATACCGGTATTGCACAAAAGAGAAAATTAGTGGCGCCGTTTAATTTTCTGCAGTGTTATATTATACAGAGGTCTGTTTGCAACAATATGGATTAAAATAATACCGTGGTTTTCGCTGGCAAAGTATTAACGAGAAGCGTTGCTGGCTTGTTAATAAATGTTAGTAAATTGAATCATTTATATTTATTGTTTTGTTAACAACAAAAAATGTATTCAGTGGTAATTTACATGATCTATATATTGTAAAGTATTCATTAGGTCTATCGTCTTTGAAAATCCCAAAAATCTCAGATTCGCAAATCTTCAAATTTTGCGACTTTGAAATTTCGTATATTTGGATTTATCAAATTATCGATAATGCAATGATTCCAATTTTACTCTTTTAGATTGTGATACAATTACTATTCGACCAAGTATTCGCGCTCTTTACATATTTGAATAGTAACATCACCATGCTCGTTGAACGAAAAGCTTTACGGTGGAAAAGTCTCACGGAAATTGAGACGAGTTGATTGGTATCCAGATGAGAGCGTAATCCTGTGCGTGATCGTGCAATTTTAAACGACACATGTAGAATTAATTAGGCATGTGATTCTTCTTTCATAATCAAATCAAGTTCATATGTCAAATCAAATCCATCTAAGCAATTTACAATCAGAATTGTGTAAGACACATACTTCCGTTTTCAATTTTTTAAAACGTTTTAATTAAATTTCTTATCATCTAATAATAATTTATATTAAAATTAAGAGTAAAACAAAATTTTATATATAATTATATATGTATGTATAAGGTATTCATATTTGAAAATTTATTTGAATAAGATATATTACATGAATTAGTAACACTAATTCTGGCTTAATAATTGCAAACTTTCTAACGGCAACTTCAGACGACTTATTTGTTCGCCAATTTTACACACATTTGCTTAAATATTAGCTTACAGTCATATGGATAATTATATATGCACGCCATGTGTATGAGATAATGTAATATTTGATAATGTTAGCATACATTGGTCATATCGTCTGGAATCGCTTTAATGTTCATAACATACAGTACGTCTGTTAATATTACTCCAGTGATAAATGAATATCAGTTGCAAGACTTTTTCAATAAAAATCAAATTGATTTTTAGAAGCGTTATAAGAAAATGGAGCAAATATATATTAGGTGTAGTAAAAAGAAATCCATTATTTTTGAAATTGAATGGAAAAATAACGGATTTCTTTTTATTACACCTAATATTTATCTAGTTCAGTTAGGCCTGTCCAATTTGAGCTCCGGAGCCAAAATGCCATCGACGCAAAACAATTCAAAACAATTCATGTAAGTAAGATTTTAGGAATTTATAAAGTGTTGATATACATGAATTGACGCTTATCAATACTTTATAAGTCCTAAAATCTTACATTGAATTTTTTGCATCGATAGTTTTGCATTTTAGCTTCGCTCAAATTGGATAATGGAGGTTTGATCTAGTTTATCAAATCTTTACTTAATTTTATCAAGCAACTGAAGAGGGCATTCTCTATTATCGGCACGCAGATTATCCGTTGTAATGCGCGCGAAAATCATAATTCTGGGAATTCGCCCGGCTGCTTTGTCTCCGCAATTATCGTGACGTTATTACGTGTCGTTCATTACGACAGTTATTATTTGGCAAGATAACGAGCTCGTTAATAACGTTATTCCATTCGCGGGATGCGTACGAGTGGCTAGCGGTGCACCCAGTGGCGATAATAGCGACGTTGTTGTAGGCGGACAGCTAAGTGCTGGATGCAATCTCTTCTCGGAGTCGCAAGTTCCGACTATAGGTCGGCAGCAAGTTTCTCGGCGCAGCGCAGCGACGAATACGCTTTTAGGTAGAATCTTGCCGCGTCGGGAAATTCCGTAAGGTAGTTTCCGGAACGCTTTTGACTTGAACATAATTTTGTGTCCAAGTTTCTCGTTAGCCGCCGTTTTGCGAGTACGAGGACGCGCGTTGATTATTCGGCTATGTTTTGTACTCTATTCCATTTGGCTCTCGCTGCATCCGCTTTAATAAAGGCATGACGCTGGCTGTCGCTGAGTTATAATGCCGTATTACGATCTGAAAGTGTGCTACGTACTCTCCGAAGTTCCCTTCTCTCTGCACCGTTTGCTTTATAAATTTAACAGCGGAAAGTATTAAGAACTATTTTAAATATAAGAAATTACTCGATTATTTTTCTATAATACAGACTGTCGGATAATTTAGTGACGGAATATTTGATGAAAGGAGAATATTCATTGATTCTCGATAAGAAAATCCTCTTTCGTGTAAATTTCTTCTTTGTACTACTAATTTTTATTAAATTCTTTTTATTCTCTTTACTTTATTTAATAACAAGATGTTTCGTAAAATACTTCATTCAGTATAAAATTGCGTATCTCGTAGTAATGTTTTGTAATACTATCTTGATCGTAACATTTCGTAATACTTTTGCTAACATTAATATAAGTGAAATTCTTGCGAATGCAACCGCAACATCAAAACTCACATTTGTTGATCATACATTTTCTACTATTATACTTTACACGGAGAGTCCTACTATTCCTTTCACTCTACTGCATATTTCAGCATACAAACGACGCGGTTGACATTCTTTATTTAATTTATGATCTCACGATGTAATATTATACAATTACCTTGTTGAATTATTTCACAGAAATTTATGTATGAAATTGTACAGATTTTAATTTTTTTCTTTACATTTTCTTTAATTACATCCAACTGATCTAATCTTATTTTTTAAATGTCACTTTTTTTTATTCGTGAACAGTTGAATATAATAATTAATTTTAAAGATTTTGATACTTTTAAATAAATAATTTACTACCAGTTAGATATTTATTTGAAATAAAATCATTATTTTATATAAAAATGTAATATTAAACAGCTTCAAAGAAATATTTCAATCCATCTTTGATATTATTATAGGTTGTCCGGAAAGTTCGTGCCGATGTTGAAGGAAAATTGAAACGCAGAAAAATTTAATTTAATAAATGTATACTAAAATTTAAATTTTAGTTGGCACGAACTTTCCGGACAACCCAATATCTGTTACACAATTCGATTTTTCCGAAAATCCCATGAGACCTTTTAGGAACCCTTTGGGAACTTTACAGTTTACCCAGCTTGCAATCAACCTAAACCTAAACCTAAATCTCGACTCGATTCAAGCGATAACTCGCTTTTACATATATAGTATCGTCGTTGCCGCAGCTATAGCAACATGCCGAAAAGTTGTTATGCGTGCATTCGACCAAGTTGACCCACGAACTCGAAATATGACTCCGTTTTATGATTCCCTATGAACACTCGTCATTCAAGCACGATTCACGGCGCTGACCATTTCTGAAATTGCTGTTCTGCCATAACACGCAGATGCTTCCATCAAACGCGATTGCCATTATTAGGATTTACATTGAAATGGCCATTCTAAAATGAAACAAAAGTGGTCCCTAAAAAGAAGCTGATATAGTATATCAAAGTTTTATATATATACTGTAAAAAAGAATATTGAAAATTATGTGCAAAAACGAGAGATAATTTCCGTTCAAAAACGTAAGATAATTTTGGTTAATTTTGATTAAGTTTAATAATTAACTTAGCTGTTTATATAAAAATAAATTTGTGAGATCTTACTATATTAAAAAATAGAAGAAAGTTCTTTTTGCATTTTCTTTTTCAATAAAACGGTTTTGTTGTTCGACTTTATCGAAATTTTTGAATATATGATAGCTGCAGCCAGCTTATCGAAATGCAACGTTTGTAACGGTATATGGATAATGAGAAGTGAATGGTCGAAACCTCGATGCAAAATCAACATGCTTCGAGGTTTACGTCAGCAATACTTACATCGTCGAGTTTTCCGCACTGTGTCGCGCGCCATTCCTCAACTATCGCGTCGTGTAATTTGCGACCGCCTCAGCTGAAGGTTTTGATTATCGCGCTTGAATCGTGCTCGAACTAAACATCGTGATGAAATCTATGATTAATGCGCAATCATGTTGTAAATGTAATAAGCAATTTACGTCTTAACAATTAAAATAAGAAAAATAAATGAAAGATTATTCATTTCAAGAGATATATTTAAAGGATAATGAAGATTAGCATTTTTTGTAACTTTATGAAATGTTATCAGCGAATCAAATTTCCGGTATTTCTTATCAGCGCCTGCCCTTGTCATGAGAGCACGGGGGAGTACCGGATATATCTCGGCATCGCGTGACGATGCGAAAATCATTATACTCGACCGTTCTGGCCGCAATTATTCTGTGGCATCTTGGAAAATTGGCCGGGCCATCTCGTCGTTATTTCATCGTTAGTTTGTCTCGAGACGATAGTAAACCGTTATATGGCGCATTTTATCACTGCTTATTCACGCTTTCGTGATTTCATCTTGCCATCGTTTAACCTTGCGCGTTGAGCGAGCAGTAGTTTGTAATGATCGTAATTTTTCGAGCGGCTAATGTCGTCATTAGCAAAAATAATGAGTCATTGAAAGGCCACGATGCGAATCGTCTTCGAGAATTTGCGATTTTATACATGTACGTGTGCAATGTAACAAATTCGTTTCAAAGCAACGCAAAAGGATCTTTGTATCGAAATAAAATTTCCTTACATAATTTTTTATGTGAGTTTCTTTGATTATTAGAAATTATTAGAAATTATATAAAAAAGTATACATGATAATTAACACATTAAATAATAATAATAATAAAAATATGTATATTCATAAAGTATATTTATATTAAAACAAAACTTAGTAAATAAATAGCAATACAATAGCTTATTATAATGTAACTATTGAAAGACGTATTGGGGTGGGAGAAATAAAATTAGAGAAAATAATACGAATACTATAAAGTTTAGAAATCTAAGCTTAAAACCATCCTTAATTTTAATTAAAAATGTTCCACGTCGAGTCGTATTTCTCGTAATGATGTTGCGCTGCGCATTCGCGAAGCGTATCTCACGCACGTGCGCGTTCGCTTCTCGATTACCAGTGCGAAAGGTGGGCACATCGGAATTTCATACAGATGCATCCACGTACCTACTGCTGAGACTAATTGAAACAACGTCCCGGCGAGCAATAATCGGGCCAATTAATTTACCGCGAGTCGTGACCCGCGATGCTGTGCCGCACGCACGAGACTATACAGTAGATTCCGTTCGTTTGAGAACAGTTGCTGTTTCGCAGGCTCAATGATGGTGTATATATAATTTGTATGCATCGTGTGTTTACAGACTGAGTTCGTCCGATGTGCCTATGTGCGGAGCTTATCGCATTCAACATGCTCATATATAGTTAAACATCGGTGATACATCGCGATTAGAGAGAACGACGGAATTTAACGATCTTATCGGAAGATATGAACGACGAATGAACGACGACCGTAAATACGCCAGTATAATACGCACGCATTGTTAGCTCTCTATAACGTAGATAATTAATCGTGCTATTTATTGAATATTTGATCGAGATGTTTGTGAAAATCTTATAGAGGTTGCTACCGTGATAAAATGCTAATGCCGTGTAAAAGTTGCTAATGGACGGAATTTACAAAATTTGAATTTTAGATATATGTTTTCGGCGTCTTTTTTTTTTAATATTGCTAAAAGAAACTTGTGGAAATTTAGTTTTGGATATAAATTGGAAATTCCGTAATAGACATACGTGACAGAACGATACACAGGTTCATATCGAACGGAATTATAGGTATTATATTTAAAAAATATAAATATTTTATGCCTTAATGAAATTTGGGTTAGTGAAAAGTTAAAAGGATCTAATACATCTGGCCAAAACGAGCGCCAGATTTGTCTTAAACGATAGAGTCTCCCTTAGGATATTAGGATCCTAAAGAAAAGTTCTCGATATAACTTTTTACTACAACAGCTGGCACAGGCATTTGAAAAGTTTCCACGAAATGTTTGTCTTTAAGCGAAGTTACCGTTTGTTCATTCTGCGATATCTACGCTATGAAGCGGAACATAAGTCTGCCATAAAATCCGTTGATTTCATTTTTCCACACATATAACCGTATTATCAGCACGTTATCTATCTTTATTAACACATCAGATCAGTCTTCTCTTATTCGCCGGATAAAAATCAATTATATTTTTTTAAGAAAATTACAACTGTCTGATACTACAAAAACAGATGTTATTAAAATATCATTAATTTTGGTCTCAAATTAATATTTTGAATACTAAAATTTCGGAATACGAACGAGTTAAGATAGACTGCCGCGACGGATATAGCGGAATCTTAATAAGAATCTCTAGGAATTCCCTTGGCGGACTGGATAAAGTCAGTTCAGGTGTTATTTATCCTCGCTCGTATTCCATTGTTACCTCAATTTCGCGCGAGGGAGAAAATTATTATACTCGGAGCGCGATAAAGCCACTTGTACTAGAGAAGAATGAAATTTTCCATTCTTATTGAGACGCCAGTAATTTCCTCGGCGCCGTCGTTTGTTTTGATGCATCGCTCTCATTGTTTCTCGCGGTGTACGCGATAACGTTATTAGGTCAGCGACGACTACGCGACCGGATGGCAGTCGTCGTATTCTCTCCGTGAAAGAAATTCGCGAAAACCGCGTTGCCTTCACGAGGGCACGAACCATCTGCAATTCCGGGCGGTGGCAAGAATTTCTGGGTTGGAATAAGCGGATTGTGGAAACATTGCGTTACGTACGAGCTTGGACTTCGAAATTCTTAGCTACATCATGTTCCATCTTGCTCGCTTTGCTTTCACTGAGTTCAAGGAAACTCGAAACCAAATTTGATTTTTGTCATATGAATACATTTTGTTTCGTATTTATTATAAATCAGCATCAAAGAGTCGATGCTTTTGAGACGAATTGAATTATAAGTAGATACATTAAATAAATATCCATAAATTTAATTTGTATATAAAACAATGTAAATTTATAAATGTTGCGTTATGAAAATTTAATATTAAAGTCCTTTGCAAATTTGTTCATAAAATCAATATTTGAAGAATGCAATACTCCATAAATTACGACATAATGAAATGCAACGTTTAAAGGGCAATACGTAATTTCAATTGCGCTACAATAAACTTCTTCAAGAATAAATGTCGCAGAATCGTTTAGAATTTTAATTTTATTCATAAAAAAATCAATCTTTATTAGAATTTATTTTCTCCATGTTTAAAATAAGTCAGTTAATGGTGTAATTTTTCATATTTAAAGACAGTGTAAAATTAATTAATTGTTTAGATAAAATACATACATAAATACATCATCGCGTTAAAAATATAGACATAAAATGAATTCATGATTGCAATTTTCTATATAAACATAATATCGAAGAATCTTTAATGAACGATAAATCGATGAATTTATTATTTCGCAGCGTAATGGTAATAATCTTTGCGAGATAATAGACCATCTGTGACTGAATTATTCTTTAACAAATTATTCCAAATTCGCGAATTGTTCCCGCGGTTACTGATGATTTCGCGAAGAAATTTCGCTGTTAATTAGAAAACTTTTTCATCTTATCAGCGACGTAATCTGTTTTAATTCTCTATTAAGCTTCCGTTTGTGTTTCGTCGCGATATTATTAAGTTAAGCGGACGTACGGAAAGAAAGTCCAGCTTCCACTGCGGCTTGAGTTCTTGAATTAGCGTTTTTACAAAGTTTACAACGCGTCCGATTACATCCATCGCGCGGATTTAAAACGCGCGTAATATAATTATGAAAATATCATTAGAAATGCGGAATATGTCAGGAATATAAGATCAAAGATCATAAAATATTCCAAAACATTTTAAGACGTAACGGAAAGATGTAATGCTGCAGGCACACAACTCCTTTGCGCAAAGCAAAGCAACTTTGGACTTTGTGGGATGCACGAAACATGTTTTCTCTATTTTTCAGCGGCGGAAATATAGATCGAGAACTCTTTTATTTTTTTTGTACTGTGCATCTCCCGATAACTCTCATCGCATGTTCCCTCGTGAGATTAAAGTGTTCCTTGCAATTTTTGAACTTTAGTGTCTAAATGCAATTGTCTAACTTGAATTTTGGAAATGTCACATTTTTTTCAAAGATAACCGATGTAAAAATAACCGTGATTTTATTTAGTAAAGCGTATTATATTTACTGAACATTTTTTTACTATGGTATCATAAATAAGATTGTAAAAATAGTTATATGACCGTATATACCGTATATACTAAGAGTTTATAATCTTCAACTTTCTTTTTTTTTAGATATAAAAAAATCTTGTTCTGAAGATCTACGATGAAAGAAAAAAGAGAGAGTAAATATTTTAATTATTCAAAGCACTTTATGTATAACTTCGCAAATTTCACCTTACGTATGCAATTGTAGCCAGTATATACACTAACGATTTCTAGTTAACATTAACTATGCTTACAATATTAATCATCTCGGTAGAATTTTTAGCGCAAAGATAATTACTCAGATCGTGAGTATTAAGTCAGTATAGTACCTCGTACTATTCACTAAAAGAATTCATTAACTTCACAGACGTTTCCTGACTAGCTATCCAATGATTCCATTTCCATGTTTCTTGTTTTTCATTAACAGTCATTGGCATTTTGAATCACGATCGTTTCCTCGTAATACATACTTATCTTGTTTGTGATCTACGATCTTTGCTGATATGCTTCTCACCAGTCACGAACACGTCAATCTCAAAGTGAAATTCGCGATATTTTATTTTGTGAGATCCTGATTAAGAATTGCTCCTAGATATTTTTAAGAAGCTTGCATAAAAAGTTCATTGATTATTCATTTCCTTATTTTTTTTATTTTGCAAATATTTGATATAACTGATTATTTTTTTTCACTAATTAAAATAATAAAGAAACAAAAAAAGATCGAATATCATTTTTGTAATATCGCTTTCATAAATATTAATTAAAATTAATTAAAATTTATAAAAGTTAAATAAATTTTTTAGCTATTTTGAACGCAATATTAAATTAAATTTAATTAACTTGAATGAGTTTCTGTAGGAGCTAAACATACATATTTGTAACGATATCAACAAATTAAAATCATGTTTAAATGGAAACATGATTAATTAATATTAATTAATTAATTATTAACGCAAAAGTGCTTTCTTTTCTCAATATTATCTTTAAAAATTTTAATTTTAAATATCTTCTACGTTTATTTTTTTAAATTTTCACCTTGATAAGATAAATATTAATATTTTCTCCTAATATACTTACGTATTTTTCAATTCGTCAGTAAATTTTTATCTAATATATCTAAAATCTATTTAAATTGCACCTTATGCAAGCTGTGTTATATCAGCTCCGTTGGGGACAGCACTAAATTTCCGGGTCGAAACTAACTAGATCGTCAAGCACGTTTTCGTGAACTGGCGAACGAAGGATATCCTCTTCGGGGCGCGGTAGCACCGAGTTAATTAGGATTGTCCCAAAGGATGGAAAGGGAGTCGAACGAATTTGTAATTTCCCGGATTATCTTGCACCACAACCGTCTTTAATTGCTGTCCGTTACACGCAGAATTCTGGTCTCTCAACACACAATCTTTGGCGAATAAAATTTGAGAGAATCTATTAATTTTTTTACGTACGATGTATATTCACTATAATATTAATTTGATTATACATAGAGATTTAATTAATATAGGCAAAAATATAGGTAAAAATATAACAAAGCTAAATATTTTAGCATGTTAATTTATTAAATTTAAATATAAATAGAATTGAATTTATCAATATAATATTACTTTTATTTATTTCATTGCAGATGATGTAATTGAAAATATTAAGTAATAACAACTGCATTGATTCTTCTATTCACTCATTACTGTCTCAGATTATGATATGAGAAATAAGAAAACACACAACAAAAATTCTTGCAAATTTGAATAGAAATATTTTTCAATATCTTTCAAAGCATTTACAATTGATAAAATTAGATTGTAAAATTATCGAAAACTATCTTCTTGTTTTAATACGAAATTAAATTATATTTATTTCTGTATTATTAATTTAAGTTTGTCATTCCCTGATTGTAGTTTATTTTGTTTTTGATTCTGTATATTTCCAGAAACATATAGTTCTACTTAATTAACAGAACAGGAAGAAAGTTTTTGATATATTTTACAAATTTATTGATTGAAGTATTGTTTTCTTGAAACATATTTCCATATTAATATATTTTGCAAGAATTTTTATTGTGCATTTTCTCACTTTTGACATCATAATCTGAGATAATGATGAGTGAACAGAAATGAAGATTATAAAATCTACAAATACAATTTTAGAAATGTCGATATAAGCGAAATAATTAAGATCGTTAGAACAGACGCAGGCAAAAAGACTGATTTGCGTAATGCGCATTACATCCGTAATCTTCCAGAAAATTTTCATTCTTCTTCTACTTTTCTCTTTGTTGTTGCCCAACGGAGTATTGCGCTCCCGCGGGTCTGAACTTTATGAGCTTGCCCTTGTCTTTTCCGACCCGCTATCACGGATAGAAAGCCTCCGAAATTGGATTATCCTTTATATTGTGTGCCAGCGCTATATCGCTATGTCGATGAGGAGAAGCGGAGGCGAGCGTAATTTTATGCTTCGTTTCTGCACGCCAAGTCTTTGGAAAGCACAAATTCAAGAGATAATGATTAAAATAGAATTTTTTTAAATGAAACGTATTTTATGTATTCAGATAGATATTATTAATAGATTCGCCAAAATTCTCTTATCATTAACAATGTTAGCTATAAATTATATTAAAGTTTTAACATTTAATAAAGTACATTAATAAAAATTAAAAACTTGCGATTACAGAAACAAAAATATACGCTCGCTAATTTTAAAATGAAGAGATTCAACATATTATAAAAAAAAGATATTAATAATTTTACCGATATTTAAATTAGTAAGGTTTCATGCCGATAATTGCATGCTATAATTACAAACACAGTAGACGTAACCGGTTTCTCGTTTAAATATCACTTTTAAAAATTGCCAAACTTTGCAATTACTTTGTATAATTTCGTGGTGTTTAAAAATTTAACTATACTGCTACTAAAAGAGATTTGTATGTGTAACAATTTACATGACCGAAAATAATACCATTATAGATTATATAGGAAATATTATATAGGAAAATATTTTCTAGAAAAATATTATATTTACAAATATACGTACAGAGTGGTTTGAATTAGTCATTTTATGTATTACAACATAAAAGATGTTATTATTTGAATATTTATATTATTTATATTATTTACGACAAATATTTATATATTTATATGTGTAATAAAAGATTAAACAAAAACACAGTGATAAAAAATTATTGAAATGTTTTGTTAATAGAATTTAATTAAAAAGAGAACAGCCATTTATTCAATTCAATATTGTTTATTCAATTCAATACATTGTTTATTCAATTCAATATATTAAAAATTACCATTATTGTGAATTGAATACGAAATATCGAAATGAGTGAGATCAATAAGTGTCTACATTCTCTTTAATATCCGAAATTGTACAAGCCGAGTTAGTCGTTCTGTCGACCTCGTTTATGTAAATTCCAACTTTCCTGCGCACCTTCCCAAAATGACCTCGTTCACATTCCTGGATATTTTTAAACGTTTCTCGAACATCGAACTACGAACTGCCTACAGCTCGACATCGTTCTCCAGTCATTCGTGGATCATCGCGCAATTTTTCACGACGTTCCCACAGGCGAGGATAGTAAACCGCCCCAGGAAAAACAGCAGTGTATTTTTCATTGTTTTTTTCCGTGGGTCATTGGCCAATCGATTCGTTGGAGATCGTAGCAGAAAATCAAATAAAAAGTACATTTATTTCGATGAATGTACTTGTGTCGAATGTACTTTCCAACTACCGTAGTGCGTGTATCCAATATATACTTAGATAAGATATAATTAGATCCAAAAATATTTCAAGCATGTAGTTTGCTTTACATTCGAAAAAATTGAAAAATTCAAAATTAATATATTTATTATCTTAGGTACTTGAATATTATTTAGAAATATTAATTGGGAAAGTTACTTTATAAGTTAGTTTTTAGGTTATCTTACATACGTTATACAATAGAAATTGAACAATAATAGTTTGAGTATTTTATTCTTTGTATTATATTTTATTATTTGCTTCAATTTTGTATTATTTTTTGTACTTAGTTTCTATAATAAACAGTAATGTAAGGTAACCTAAAAGATAACTTATAAGTAACTTATAAAGTATATTTTCTCAACTTTGAGAAATATAACTTTTAATGCATATGAAAAATTGCAGTTGTTAATATAATATTACATTTGGATTTCATTTACCTTGATGCATTTAAAAGCACTTGTTAAAATTTATTTTATGTCGATCGTCATAAGATTCCGTTTATCGTAATTTGAAGTAGAAAAGCGAGTAAAAGGTAGTTGGTAAATACCGGTCTGTGAACGAAACGAGAAGTGGTTTCACCGATTTACACGAAACGGTGCCATACAGCAGCGTAGCCTCGAGACATCTTTTTCGATCGTCCCAATTTTACGCCGTGATCGTGTTGTAACACTTGGCTGAATTACATCGTTTCGTCATCAGGAATACATTGATTTTATCGACTTCTTTCTACTCTCGTTAAATTTTTTCATGCTCTTTCACGACATTTCTTCTGTTGATTATTGATGGCAGTATATGTTTCAATTTTTTATATATAGTAAATTATGAAATGATCAAATTTACTGAATATTAAAAATTTGTGAGTAACTTCTAAATTTATTTAGATATAATAAAATATTTTAGCAATTTATTTTATTTGATTTATATTATTTTAAAAATATATTATTAACACACATATTATCTAATGATATACAATTTATAAAAATATTTTTACAAAGTTATTCTATTTCTTTTTTTTCTATTCTTTTCAATTATATTACAAAAATTTAATTAAATTTTTCTCATAAAACATTTTATT
>NW_017259185.1:3230319-3243292 GCF_001594045.1 Atta colombica
TAACTTTTTGAGTAAATTGGTACATAAAAAATCTATATACAAGAAATACAACGCGTACTTAGAGAATTCTAAATAACATCTCTAAATACTATTTGTCTAAATAACAAAATTTTTTAGAATTTTCGAACAAAATTCTAATAATGTATACAATGAAATTCTTCTGTGAATTAAAAAAAACGTATTGTCTATCACAGCGTGGATTTTAAACTTTTCTCGTTAACTGAAGTGATTCCGAGGTTTATTATCGACTTGGGAAAAATGATGAACAAAGACGACACGAGGTGAGAAGGAGACTACATGTGTGTGTGCGTGTCGCGCGATGCCACAGCGTAAGTTCTATTGCGAGTGCAGAAAAGGTCGCCTGCCCGATCTTACCAGCGATATGTGTCGGCTGCTCTCCTATCGCAGTCTGAACGGGCTCGTGAGGAACCATCGGCTAGATGGAGATAAGGACCGGAAATGGCGGCGAGACGAAGAAGGAAGGTCGTCGATGATCGAGGTCAAGGTAGGGAAGAGTTCGGCCGTCAGAGTCGGATGGCCATCGTGGCCATTAAGTTATCGATTCTTAAACGCTGATACGCTTGACGCTTCCTACGCTCAATCGCGTGATTGATTGATCATGCTCTTGTCTCTCTTTGATAAATGAGTAAAAAGTAGTAGTACAAGACGAGAAAAGTGAGTGTCACAGCAAAAATCCGTGTACTCATAAGCGTAACTCCTCAATAATGTTACTCAATAATGTTACCAGATGTCCTCGTTTTTGAAGACAGTCCCCGAATTTTTATGTACTCTACTGATAGTAATTTAAAAAATAGCAAACAAAAACATTTTAAAATATTAAATTTCAGTTTACTTACAGTACGGTTTGTCAAGCAAAATAAAATAATATGTAATAAAAAAAAATAAATTTTATACATCGATTACCTTTATATAAAAAAATGTTGAAATCTGTTTCCGGTACAGTAAAAAAAAATCTGATAATCTTATTTTAGATATACGTATAAATTAATAAAAATACAGATAAAATAATTGAAAATAAAATAATTATAAACATCGATATATCCGACATATGTTTGTTTCTATCAATGCAATTTCATTTTAATCTCGATTCAACTAACTTTTCCTAGTTCGAATTGTAAGAATTAAAAAAAAGAAGAGTTAATTAAAATTAATCTATATTGGTAGAAACAGATAATAAATTGAATATTCACATTGACATTAATTTATACGTTTCGATACGCAGTTAAGATCCTCTTCTAACAATAAGTGTAATTTATTGAATTTCGACCCCTAACGGATCGAAACGTATAAATTAATGTTATGTGCAATAAATTGATTTATACAACAATACCCAGTGTCGGTTCCTATATATAAGCTTTCTTGTTTTTAATCCTAATATATTTGGACGCGAAAAATTGAAAGAAGGAATTGATCGAGGCAACTGACGCGAACTCGAACGTAAATTTCCTTTTGCGCGACCTGCATGATTTATACGCGACATTAGATAACGCATCTCAATCGCGTAGTAATAACAAGGAAGTTTCGCTCGAGCTTAAAAATTGAGCATTATCCTAAGTGCATTGCCGTGTTGCCCCGCTTAACCGGCGCGTATCGCCGCATTGAAATTTATCCCAAGAAAACAAACTCCCAAGAAAGCATGAATATTACTCTTGATACGAAAATCTTTACGCGGACTATCGCGTTTTTTGAGAGCAATATCAAGGGGGTGAAAGAAAACAATATTAAATGATAAAAGCGCTATTTTATTAATTCTATAGAATATTTCCCTGATTTTAGAAAAATGCGGAAAATAATAATTATGTATTTTTATCATTTTAAATTTTGTTCTCCTATATTCTTATTTCTCTCTTAAAGCAATTCCAACGAGAATAAAACTTAATTCAAATAATTGTTATGATTTTTTGTAATCTGTTTTATGTCGCACACAATGTAATTGAGACGAAAACTGGAATTGAATGCAGCATCGACATGCAGGGGAGAGAAGCATTGCAATTATTTGGTCAGTGTATCAGTCTGCATTGAAATGCTCGACGATACGAAATGATGGACGCCATAACGGAATGTTTTATCTCGATTACGAGCGCAAATTCGTGAAACTCGATGAAACGGTTTGTCGGTGGGCGGCCTAGGGCTGAATTCGTTCAAATCGGTTTTCCCATCCCAATCCACTACCTCCGTCTGTCCACGTGCGTTCTCTTTCATTATATTTTTTTCTTATCATACGTTCGAAACCGATGTTTCGCCATCATGCTGAACATTGAAGTATTACGCATCTTCCACTTCTGTGGAACGCGCAGGAAACTCGCGTTCCATTTGTTACAGCAAGAAACGGCGCGGCATTGCTGATTACGCTGTTAACTATTTCCTTTCATACAACTCGCGGTTGTGTGCTCTTTATATCGCGGGAAACACGCAGGAAGACATATCCATGTTTCGTGAAACTTTACGGTTTCGAAAATATGCGACGCACTTCGCACTAGTTTCAAAACTATCGCTGCAAGTTATGTTTTGTAGTTTCTAGTACATTGGGTTGTAATGATGTTCGTGCAAAAGCGAACTAAGTTTGTAATTTTAAAGTCCATTTTACGCACGACTTCATACTTGTAGTGAGTTTCGTAAATTATGAACTCGTTGTAAACTTATTCTTGTTGTAAACCTCATGTATCATTAAGTGAAAATTATTGAGATGTAAAAATCTTCTTTTTAGTAAAAGTGATTAACAGCAGACTTCTGACGCGTCTTTCTTGGATGAAAAAGTAATTAATGAATAAAACACACATGAATTAAAACAGAAATACGAGCGTTTCAGTTTGAAGTAAATTAAATAATAATTTTGTGAAACTGTTTTTAAAATCTATTTTTGTTTCAAATTTCTCTATGAAAGTGTGTACACATATGATAAGATGATTGTATCGTTAAATTAACAGAAATTATCGAGATGCAAAAATCCTCTTTGCAGTAAAAGTGATTAAAAGCAACATTTCTATCAATTTTTTCTTAGAAAAGAAATTAATGAATAAAGAATATAAATTAAAATAGAATAAGAGGATTCTAGCTTAAATTGAATGATAATTTTTATCCTTAAAATGATTTCAAATTTTTCTATGAATTTCTCTTTCACTAATGTGCATAGATAAAGTGAGATAAATCAAACATGGTGAGATGAATCATGCGTGAACATGTAACAATCTCCGAACGGTACACCGCAATATTGATCTCCATAGACTACTAAGGTGCCGCAATTATCGACGCTAGTTATGTACGCAGCTACCGCGGAAGTAGTTAGGCATCGAAGATGAACGGCAGCGCAGCTGGTGGATGGGGGCGCGCTGAGAGAACTTAGGAACACCCTGTGTTTAAATCACATCAGCGTTTATGGCGCCGCCATACTGGTCCCATCGGTGCTTTTAACGCCATGGCATGTGAATTATTTTGTTAATTTTCCGCCGGCACGCGGAAGCAGACCATCGGTTGTTTCCCGCTTGCTTTGCTACTTTTGGGAGTATAGTCAAAAGGTACCCTTTGTTGGGAAATTGTAGGACTCGTGACAAAGCGTTTCGTTTCCTCCGCCTATTCTTCATTCTTATAGCCGTTCTCCCTTCGTCAATTGGGACATTTAAATTCTACTAAACTTGAAGGGTCGAAACAGGGAAGCTTTTTTTCATGAATAAATTCTGTTATCTCATCGTATAAAATAGTCGCTGAATAAAACATGAAATTTTCGTATTTTTTCGCTCTTTTATGTTAGTTGCTTCCTGTATCTTTACTAAAAATAATGTTCATTAGCCATTCTCTTTGACTCAATATATTGCAAAATATAACGAATTGATTGCTAAAAATAATTATATTTCTCGGCATATTGATATATTAGATAGATTGATATATTGGTATATGGATAATTGATATTAAAATGTTTTCTTGCTAGAAAAAACCCAATTTTATGTTGCTGGTAATTAATTTTCTTACTTTTAGTTGTTTACGAGCAAGCTGCTTTTTGTCTTATAATTTACCTTCTAAAAGAGTCAGCAGCAAAGTGCATAATTTCTAATTTTATCGTCCATTGTACCAACATAGTAGTAGCTTGAAATATTAAATCATAAATTTCAAGTTTATAACGTAACTTTATCGTTTCACTCCTCTAATAACTCGGTGAATAGATTAACAAATAATTTCACTTGAATCTCCTTTTACTCATATTTTCGAAGCATGTTTCAATATAAAAACAATTCTGTTCTATTTTCTTCGTAGCATCAAATTACAAATTGTCAGTTTTATTTATACGAGCGTATTTTATGAGTGACAACGTGCTAAAGTCTTTCAGAGACATTCGGATTTATCGAAAAGGAAGGCGAGAAACTTTTGCCATCCTTTCGAGACATCTCATGGAGATTCCACTTAGCAAGGTCATTCGCTAAGTTCGTTAAATGCCGGCTGAGAGAGGACGAAAAGTTCCTTTATCTGAAATGAAATCCGTGGGGTGGACGAGTTAGTTTGATGTAAATTAAAAATTCGTATGGGGTAAATTAAAAATTCGTTGGACGTAAATTAAAATATTCCGGATTTATGCGTAGCGACTGTGGAAAATTCAAGATAAAATTATAGAGTAAATTTGAATTTCATACCGAGATAATTCAAATAATTGAAAATAAAAATCAGATACAATTAATAATAATAGGAGATAAATGTGATTATTTCGAATCATCGAACTTGATTTTTATTCCGCATATTCACATAATACAATTAATTATTTGATTATCTACTTTACAATTTCTACTTTACAATATCTACATTATAGAATAACTTGAAAAAAATTTTTTATAATTTCTTAATTTGCATATTTCTGTTTTACAAACAAAAATTATTTTTTTATATTTTTGATGGATTAAGATTGGCAACCATTAAAAGTTTTTTACAGCAGACGATTTGTATTCGCGATAAAGTAAATCGCTTCTTGAAATAATCGCATATTCTTTTTAAGTCCACCGTTTGAAATTTTATGCGGGTAGGGATAAGTTTTACGGCAATTTTCTGACGGAAGAACGATGATTGTTGAAGTAATAAAAAATCGGAAAAGCGAAGTTACGCGAACAAGGAAAGATTCAAGAATTGAGTTACTCAAGATTACTCACTGATCCAGAAATCTGCACACTCATTAAAATTTTTAACATTATAAAACATAAAACATAAAAAATTTTTTTTTAATTTAAAAATTCTATACATTTATTACAAAATATTAAATTGACTATTTTCAATTAAAAAATAATAATCATCTTTTTCAAAAAATGAATGTATATACCTAGCCATTTGATAACATTTCAAATTTTATAATATCTTTTTGCAAATAATCTCGCTTTAACTAGAAATTTTTCGTCTTTCCATTAAATACGTTTAATAAAATATTAATTAAGTATGGAATAATTAGTTGCAATATGAATAATTAAATTGTGCCGTTATACTTATCACTAATGATATCATTCAATTTTTTCTTATTTAATATATTTATTAAAAGTAGAAAAATATTCAACTCCATTTTATAATAATAGAATTGTCTGATATCCTTATTACTAACAAGAAAGATATATAATACCTGACATGATTATTACTAACGAAAAAGTTAAAGAATTTATTATTAAATTAAAGAATTGTTAAAGCTTTTTTAATGTGAAACTCTAAAATTAGAAATAGATTTCTTGTTTTTTGTTTAAATTATGTTGTTGAAATTATGTAAGTTATTACCTTTATATACTTAAAATTTGAGTTTATGTGTGCACGCTATTTTTCAAATCAATAATGCAACTTCGGAAATCTAGTGTGCAGAACGCGGAAACAGATCCCTCTGCGCCTCTTTCCTTGAATATTTGCAAAGAAGTGCAGCAGCGCAGTGAAACTACTCAGAACTTATACATGAGGCCGTGGGGAAGGGACGATGACAAGGAGAATTTACTACAAAAGGAGAGTTAAGAGTAAACGAAGCCTCCGTATATGTAACACATATGTCGCCGCGTCGTTGCAAGCGAATATGGTAAAATATGAGGGCTCTGTCACTTATTATCCTCTTCTTACCTACGTCATGACGATGGGTTTCCAGTGTCGTTAACGTTTCCATCGTCATAAACGCGTCCTGGCACCTCTCGCACGAATATCAGAAGCATTTCCGTTCCCATCTGCTTTCGACCTAATTTACGAAAACCTGCCGTGAAGGTAATTACACATCGTAATAGGGATCTTCTAAGGATATTATTAAATTAATGTATGTACGAAAATCCATGATGACGACGGATCTCTAAAACATTTTCTTCTTAACTTTTAAACGCTTTTTTGACATATCTGACTTTTAATTTTTCCAATGTTTTTCAATGTTTTTTTAATTATAACTTTTTAAATAAAGATATATATATATATATACGTTTGCTTGATGATTATATTTCTTCATGTCTGATGTTTTGATTGAAAAAAATTTTTACGATATGTTTATTATGAAAATTAAGCATCGAATTGAATTGAATATGATTCCATCCACTTTCTAAATTTTTTGGAATAGAATAATTTTCATTTTAAAAAGTGAAAACTGAGCTTGTCTTGAAAAAGAATCAATTTTTAATCTTTAAGAGTGAGATTTCAGTCTTCAGAGTGTAATTTTTATTTCTAACATAGAGTATGTTATTCATTTAGGGATTAATTTTAAACAAAAAGTTAAATATTCCAATAATATAAAATTGCAGAAAAAAATAACAAAACATTAAAAACACGTACTGTTGATCTCGATAAATGATGTAATGTTATTTTTTTTTTAATTTTATATGATGTATTAAAGAAAGAGTAGTAATTTCTTGGAAGATTTTATCATGCCTTCGATACTTTACGATGACAGTTTACATGATCGAGGGGATTTACAGCAATTTCCTCCAAAAAGCATGTAAAATTCTGTCAACCAACTTACGTCGTGAACGGCTGTTTGTCGAACGTTTAAGGCCCTTAGAGAGAAGCCCTTTCGATCCTTTTGGTCGCCCTATCTCGTCCGTCTTTAAATATTCATGAACGACCCGGAAATCTGCTCGTCCGCGAGACGCGTGCAATGGTCTTAATGCACTGGAACGTGTTCTCAAGAAAGCTTTGTCGCCGCTTCGACGTCGCGATGCTCGTCACGCGGAAGCTTTAACCGCCCATCAAATGATGGAATGACGACAACGACGACTACTCGTCTTGGCTTTGAGCCGCGCTTTAATGGCAGATTAAGATGTTAAGGCGATAAAAAGTAAGTGCATGCACGGGAAAGTAAATTGCAACGCACAAATCCTTTTATGTTAAACTCGAACGAGGTCTAAGTTATTTTCTTAAATTCAATTAAAAATTGTTTAATTTATGTATATTGATTAAATACGGAAAGATTTTTTTCTAATGTAATATCGAATAATAATTTTAGATTGTCATATAATATTTTTCTCTTAAAAAAAATATGTAGAATATAAGTAATTAAAATAATTTAATATTCCGAGTACATCCGAGATATAAAATAGATGCGATATCTAGTTTCAAAATAAATGGGGCCATGCAATAAAGCCTTTATTGATAATCTAGATTATCACGCGCATTTCTAAACAGGTACGATGGCAGAGGAAACACATCGGGAGCATAATTGTCGCTACGAAATAATTTACCAAGACTCGAATGATTACACCATAAAATAATCTGGATGGTGTATGCACGCTTCATTAGTATACGGTACATTCATCGAGAAATTCTATGCGTAATCAAGGCAAAATACCGAGCTAGCGAACCAAACGAGCGGTCTACTATATTCAAAGAACATTCAGTGGGGCTCTTCGGGGATCCTTACTTGAGATTATTAATGCATTTGCTAGTAAAGCAAATGCATCTGTAATGACCACGCTACCTTTGGGTAGATGAGCAAAGGCGTCCTCGATCTCGCGTCATGCAGCTCAGCATGTTGATATAGCATGTTGTGTAAATCTCATCTCGAGAAGTCGTGTTTACACGAATTATCGACAATAATAAATTCGCATTTGATTTTTCTTAAACAGTTTTACAAACCTAATTAAGAAGAAGATTTAAATTCATTCGTCACTTCAGCTTTAAAGCATATTCGACTTATTTTCCTTCCTCTTTCCGTTCTATGAAATCCGTTCTATGAAAAAAGTTAGTATTAAAATTAGTATTTTTTAAAAGTAAAGATTTTTTTTGCTCCATATGATATTACATTTTATAAAATGATGGATCTATAATTTTCTGCTAAATTAAATTAATTATAAATTTCAATTCCATCCTAATTGCGACTGTATTTTCGCTGCATGTCTAAAGATATTTACCCACTGATATCGTAACGAACCATGAACACTAAGTGCTTAGGACTTGCACGACATTTGGAATGTCACCTCGAAGATTCTGTAATTACGACTTCCTCGCAAAGTATAATCCCTGATGAGAAAGGACATTGCAACGGTAAATGCCACTGGACGAGCTTGCACTTTCTCAATTTTGCTGACGTTTTCTTTTTGCTTCTCACAAGCGGATGCAGAAAAGAAAAGTAGCATAACAGCGGAAGCGAGTTTCGTGACGACAACTCGATGGGAATGTAGTAACAGCGATAGAAAGAATCGAACAACATGATGCAGCATGAATTATTGATAAGGAGTTTCTTTTTGAACGATTTAATATCTTTTGAATTAAATAATTTTGGAAAAATTGTTCAATGCAATCTTCATGCATCTTTTTCAAATTAACATTTTGATTAACTAAAAAAGTAAAAGAAAATCCTACAAGAAGTAAAAAATAAACTAAACTTATACATGCATATTCTTCGTAGACACGATAGATCTTTTTATAAATTTATGAATATATTTTTTTCTTTATATCATTAACATTCGAAACAAGAATTTTAAATATAACAAAAATATTTTTACGTTTATCTGGGATAACAGAGAAAAAATTATTACAGATTAGATTTCTCCGTAATTATAGAAGTTAAACTCGTTGAGAGTATAAGTTTCAACAATCTGTGCTTCAATTTTTTTCCGAATAATGAGGGAATATTTACATTAAAAAATTGATGTTCGTAGAAGAAAGAGAGAGAGAGAGAGAGAGAGAGAGAGAGAAAGAGAGAGAGAGAATTGTTCGTAGAATTTATGACATTCTCGGTTATGCAGTAGACAAATTACCAATATTCTTCGTCAGATGGTAAATGGATTTTTTTATCATTTTTCCTGGATTTCGATGACATTGACACGAAAGGCAATATCTCGGATAATTGCGAATGTAGGACGATGGTTGCCTTTCTGATTAACGTTCGGCAGCGATTGTTTATATCATACAATGCGAAAATATTGGACATACGATCGTTCAAATTAATAGTGAGTCGACAAACTTGACCAACTTGCTTCAAGTAGAAATCCAATATTGTTGCTCCATAAAAACTTGTTTAACTTTTAAATAAATAAAAATAAGATTATTTTCCGAATTTAGAAATTTTACTTTGTGATTAAATAAGTAATTCTTGTATGTTTCTTTAATTCTTTTCTGAATATATTTCGAATAAAATATAAAAATATGCAACAGTAATTATTGTTATTATAATTTAGAAAAATAAATCGTACTAGCAAAAAAAAGAACAAATCAATGAAGTGTTAATATTTTAAATATTTGTTAAAGCAAATTGTGTTGAATATTTTTTGCCTCGACCATCTCAGAATTTTGTTTCATATGTTTTGCATGCAGCATTATTACTAGATTCGTGAACATATTAAAAACTAAATAAAGTTTTAAAAATGCAATCCAGTTATTTTTATATATTGCAAAAACAAATATATTTAGAAACTATGATTTCGTAGTGAAAAGTTAAATGTTTAACTGTCCAAACTTTTAAATACTGCACAGGAAAAAAGAAAGAACAAAAAAGAGAAAGACTTTTTTAAATATAATAAAAAATAAACCAATATTCAGAGTGCATTGTTTCGAAAACATTTTAATACATTTTATTAACATTTTATTAAATACTGATAAATCTTTCAAAAAAAGAGAAAGAGAATAAAATAAAAATGTACTCTGGTACGATTAAAAATAAATTAATGCTTTGAAGAACGTTTTAGTTTTATAAAATAATTTATAAATGTAACGTTTGTCACAGTTATAAACTATACATCGTAATTATTTTAAAAGCTGTTTCACGAGACGCTTTGCCAAATAATAAATGAATAAAGATCAATATATTAAATGAGCTTTCGCAAACAATTCAACGTTTAGCTCTTCTGAAATTATATGTTCGACATTCTGGACAACTGATATTCTTGTGTTTCGTAACATTTCGCGATATGTAATATGTACAAACCAATGTTGGAAAATTTATGAATTTTTAAAGATTTACCATGGAAAGAACTCTCTCTAAATTTTTTGAAGTTAAATTTTATTCCAACAAATTGAAAATTGAGCCAGTCTTGAAAAAAGAATGAAAATATTTTCACTCTTCAACAAGGGTGGCAGATTTTCTTTTTAGGAGTGAGATTTCGTTCTTTTGGAGTAAGATTTTATTTTTTTGGAGTGAAAGTCACTCTAAGAAATGAAGTCTCGTTCCAAAAAAAGGAGGATTTCAAAATCAAAAAAGAATGTTTCCGTTATTTGTCTAAGAATATCTGCTATCCAAATTGATGTTTCTCTTTGCTATCCTACATTACATAGTACATTTGATCGCATTAAAGCATTTGATTGGCTCACCCGTGTATCCATTCGTCGATCTATTGTCTCAGCAATTTAATCCTGTTCTGCGAATTAGTCTGCGCGATCGAAGCAGATTCTCTCCCTTTTGATGTATCACAAGATCTAAAGGGATCTATCATCAGTCTACAAGATCTGGTGCAACGACCTTCGCGATCCTTCGAGTACTACTAGGTTAATTACTGCGGCTATGGTAAGTCCTTTGCCGCGTAACGTGATCTTATATAACGTAATGCAATTTAATGCTCGTATAAGATGGTTAGAGTGTAACGCTATAAATTTGAGGTCTAAGAAATTGCGACCCGAAATGTGTGCATAATCATCTCGTATAAAAGTCACAAGTGAATTATCTACCGCAGAATTCGTAGCTAATAGCGCTTAGATAGCTTGTTGAAAGCTAATAAGTTTCTGAGCCAGAACAGAAATTTCACACGATTCATCAACCTTCTCTGCTTTTTCGAAAAGCAGAAAACAATATATACATATTATATATGCTTATTTTTAAAATAACTTATAATTATATGAAATTATATGAAATTATATGAAATAATGTAACTATATTTTTTCATAAAAATAAGTTTACAATTTACATTACAAAATTAATAAACTAAAGTGATAATCTCTAAAGGTAGTCATTTTTCTATTTTTTCCTTTATAAATTATTAGCGTCATTCACACGCGCGAATAATGTTATATCTGAGAAAAACGTAGAAATATCGTATTTGCGCGGATGATAAAGTAATAAGGAATTTTTACACAAGAGTCCAGGCTATAAATACAATTTTTTCACAAATAAATCTTATAAGTATAATACGGATTTTAAAAGGGATTGCAAGTAATCTCGAAGCTGAAGGTCAAACGAATCGGAAACGAGGGATCGAAGAAAATGCCAATATCATAGCGAAGTTGCAGTTGCAGTTGCAGTGCAGCTTATGCGTGTGTGTCGATTCTGCGATATCGCTTGAGCTTCCGCGCGCGCTCCGTAAGCTCTTCTGACCATTTATTTATCCCTCTTTACAAATGCATTCGATATTCTCTCGTTGTAATATCCTAGATATGAAAAGCGCAACGTAGCAAAGCATTTCCTATGAGAACAGAAAGAAAGACATTCTAATTCTATAATTTTAATAGTACAATTTAGTGCTGTAATAAAAGCAAGTATAGTTCGCAACATAATTTATAAAATGGTATTTACGTATCTATATATTTGATAACGTGATTGATAAAGTGATGTTATAAAAAATTTCTCGTAATAAATTGTGTCAGACATTATTAATATATCCATCATTCCATTCACAATTGTTTCTTGAATTATGTGTTTAAACGAAAATATTAAAAGGCTTAGAAAAAAATAGATAATAAAAATTAATTTTTAATTCGTAAAGAGATTAAAATTAATATATAGATACCTGTGATTATTATCGGAAAGAAGATGTTAGAATAATAGCAATCATTGTTTATTTTAAATCTATAATCTATGTTGATTTATCATCTTTAATTGTTTCAAATTTGCAACGTGAAATGCAGCTGAATATTTCTCTGTTAAATGTATACACACAAGTTGCTCGTCAAAAATAACCTTGGAAGTGTCAGATACTCGTATTTATCTCGGGAAGGTTTTTATTCTTTCATATGCATTCCGTCGGCCACCGAAAACATCGTTCAAGCTAAACTTTGAGTCGTCTCGTTTTTCTGTCAATTTGCAAGCCACATGACTGTTAAAACGCCTCAACGAACGAGTTCAAGCGCGCTAATTTACGAACGAATTACCGAACAGACGCTCTCATTACGCATCCCGCTCCTTTCGACGCGCATATTCACTAATTGAAGAAAAACTCTCGTGAATATTTTTGAAATGGCGATTCTTGCAAATTATCTAGCTACACGAATTTTTTTTAACACATCGAACAATCCATGTTAATTTCGCATAAAAAATTAATGAATAAATTATTAGATGATTAATTTATTTTATTAGATGACCGATCAAATTGCAATTTAGAATATTTGAAATTAGTAACAATTACGAGCTTAAAATAACTGATATATGTTTATCGTAATTATCTTGAAATTATCACAATTAATAATTAAAAAACTTGATATGCGATGATATGCGACTTTATGCGATGAATTAAAAAAAATTATACAATACATTTAATTAATTTACAATATGATTATGTACGGGAAAATATTTTTCCCGTACATAATCATATTGTATTATTAATTAAAT
>NW_017259185.1:3243392-3246572 GCF_001594045.1 Atta colombica
TTTAGATTAACGAGCCATCGTATTAACTTTACAATTAATTATAAAGAAAAATTGTATGCAAACTAATAAAAAATTTAAAAAGTTTATCATTTTAACAATAACATACTTTTTTAGAAAAAAAGAAAAGAATATACTTTGCATAATATATAATTTGCATTTTAAAAATTTCATCAAAAATATGATGGATGAGACGTAATTTAATCGCGAGCTGAAACGTTAGTTCGCAACTGACGATGTTAACGCTACTCTCAAATCAAAGCAAAGCGCAATATTTCCAGAACGACGATCGTACAAATTGAGAAATTAAAAGTTAATAGTACGGATATAAACTGTACAAACTTTCTCGAGTTTGTATCGAGTTTTAACTCGCTTACAATGATTATCGTAATAAAAATATCCGCATAGTAATGATCTATTGAAATTGCAGTTCGAATAACAAACTAAACTACAGGAATTATTGACATATCTTCATTCTTCCATTAAATTAGTTAATCTTACATTTAAATTCGCACACGAAAGTGCTAAAAATATTTTTTCAGCCTTGCGTTTCATAAATCTTAATTTTTCTATTTTTGAAAAATAATTACGAGATCTCCATTTCAAAGATGAATGGAAGTCTATAACCGTGAATGGAGAATTTGAATAGAATATCGCGCTTTTCCAATTGAACAAGTCACTTTGTGATAATGAAGTTGCCTAATTGGCAATCTAAATTATTTTTTGATTATATAATAATTGTTCCTTTGTTACCGTTTGATATACCTATTAAATAATAAAACTTTGCTGGTTTATTCAAAAATATTTTTATCCTTTTTTTTTGTAAAACTGTAATTAAAATGTATAAATTTTATAATTATATTTCAATTATCCATTTTAAAATTTATCTGAGTAAAGTGTGAGAAAAAAGTAGTACATTTTGTTAAAACATTAAAATTTTATTAAAATTATATGAATAGCTTTGATTATGTAAATGCGTAAATAAAAGAATTAACACGATTCTCTCAAAATTTGGACGTTTAATCTCTTCGGAATAATTTGCAAATCTAGACAGCAAATCTTCAGCAGGTAATTAACCACACAAATAAACGCTAATAGATGCTAATAGCGCGTCAGCGAAAGAAAGTAACGCACGAAAAATCGTTGTCTCGTTCTTGCCATTTTTCTTACTCGTCTTTGTCACAGCCGTTGCTATAAAAGCCATGCGCACATGAGTCAGTACTCATACATGCACTATCGTGGCAATCACATCAAAGTGAAAAGCGTCGTCGCTGATGGAAGAAGCAAGATAAGAGGCGCTACCGGATGCATCGCTACATCTCTTCCATTTCCGAAAATGAAGCAGTGAACTAATTTCATCGCACGTTTAATAAACATTGCTACCGGCTGTCATCCGCTCGCGTGTAATTAACTCTGTATAATTGCGATTATCCGACGAGACGGAGTTGAGTCTGATTCTCTTTTTCATTAAAGACGCAAACAACTATCTAGAGAAGAATAATCGAAGAAGCATCAGGTAAATTTTAAGAAGGATTTCTAAAATAAACTGAACAAGAAAAAGTTTATTTAAAAATTTATAACTATTCATAAAGTAATAGTTTGGATTTTCTTCCACATGGAACAATTAGTTATGTCGTTCAAAGTTATACATGTTATGTTACAATGTTATGTATTTATAATATTGATATCAAATTTAATTTTAAAAAATAATACATTTTTTTTAAATTCATTTTTAATAAGATTTAGACATGCATTCATGCTTTCATAGTAAACTCTTCCATGTTTTATTTTTGTCCAATTTTAAGTCCAATTTTACGCAATCCCTATCCAATTAAATCTCATAACCTATTTTATTACAAAATTATGTAATACAGTATCCTATCGTAAAATTACTTTTTTTCTTATTCATTTTTCCATTTTTACGAGAAAATTACACGAAGTTCTCACACTTTATTTTCAATTTCCTTTGTCGCGTGCTCAATAAACAGTCGTGGGTATGTAGCATCGATTGATGCAATTAAGTCTGTGTAATAATGATTTTCCACAAGAACGACAGCGATTTCACCCTTTTAACGAGAGCGAAGTCATCGAGAAGTTTCGTAACCAAGAGAAAGAGAGAGAGAGAGAGAGAGAGAGAGAGAGAGAGAGAGAGAGAAGCAAATGTTGAAAGATGGCTCGTTGTGACTGATTAAACATAGTTCCTATTTACGTCAGTCTAGTATCTCCAGTTTAATTACAATTATTTGTAATAATTGATAGAAACTTCTTTCAATGAATGTGAATTCTAAAATTGTAACAGAAGATATTTTATGAAATCATATTCTTCGAAAAAGATTTTAAAGTATTATTTTAAATTATTTTTGTTGAGAATCTATACTTTGTGATATTCTAACACATATACTATAGTATATCTCTTTATTTAGAGAAGAGAATAATTGTATTTAATTATTACAGTTTTATATTTTGCGCATAATCAACATGCACATACAATGATATGTCGAGATATTAGTTAACGCACATAATTATTATTCGATTATATTCGTAATCATTATGATACGCACATAATCATTTCTATTACTGAATGTAGAATTGGCATGACTGAATTGATATTACTATTTTATTAATGCGGATCGCGTAATACTCGACAGCCAAATTTTAGACATATTGCCCGTCGGCAGTTCCGATAATGACGGACCGCAGCAGTAACAAATGTACGTTGACCAGAAACGCCGCGTAAAGCAATTCCAGTAATGGGCATCTCGGACCGTTCACTTGGGGAGCCGCGGCAATCGAAGTGCCACACGTCGAGAGGGAGGCCAGAACTTCTCGTAAAAAACGAGAAGGTAGCCCGGTTTCCTCGAAGTGTGCTTTTTGAGCTTGCACGACCGACCGGTTGCATGTTCCTTCTCTTCTCGACCAAGTCGCAGACGTAGGTGGACCTGTATCGCGGGCCATTTGTTTTCACGACGTTGAAAAATGCTCTTTCTTTCAGTACCTTCACTAGCTCGCCCGGTTCAATGTCTCGACAGCACACCCACATCCAATTCCTTAACTGGCACACACCTATACTATACGCTAACAAGACCAAGTGGGCTCATAAATTGATATTCCGTTCAACCGTAAGGCGGATCGATGAGTGTAAGATCAAAAACGATATATCCATCTTTAATTTTATATATATAT
>NW_017259185.1:3246589-3254245 GCF_001594045.1 Atta colombica
TACGTTCATATACATATATATATATATATATATATATATATATATATATGTGTATTTAATGTAATATATTTTATATTAAATGAAAATCGACTGATGAAATTAAACACATATAAATAAAAAATACCATATTTCGCGATCAAGGTAGTTCTTAATGTCTGATACTTATATTCTTGTGAATTTATACAATTTCCAATTCAAGCAAACATTGATTAAAAAAAGCAACATCGGAATAATGTGTATAAATTACAGTCCCGTTGCGATTGATCAACGGACATTGTGTTTCGCGTTTCCGGTCGATCGGACGAACGCATCTCGCGCATACACGCGGTAACGCATTAATTCTATTCTGTGTCATTGCGACGATATAACGCGTCGCAAGTCGCTTTTCCCTTCAATTTATCGGACTATCTCATATTTATTGGTCGTGCAGCTATTTCCAATTTACACAGCCGTGGGTCCGTTGACTGTAGTCGCCTAACTGCGTAGCATCCACCACTAAGAAGTTCGACGTTATATCCGGTTTAATTGAATTGGGATTAAATTAACTTCCGGCTCTGTGATGGAAAACTTTAATGCGTTAATATCTTTGTTCGACATGATTCTCTTATCGTTACTGATTCTTATTTCTCATTATTCAATCGCGTCAATTTCCAAAGAAATGCAGATCGTCTCATTTATGAAAATCTTATAAATATAAAAAAAGGCATTATAAATTTCTTGTTTCAATATGAAACATTAATAGCATGCAAAATGAATCTTATTATTTCCATTATAATAATTTTATAGAAATTAATAAACGATTACTAATGTAAGTGAAATTTATGTTTCCAAAAAAGTTCTAATTAAAATATGAAAATATAAAATATGTGGTTAATTTTAAGATAAAATAATAATAAGGTGAAGTAATTAGAACAGCTTTATTCGCGGAACTAAATTTTTTCATAATGCAAAGTAAATTCTCTCCGTTAAATTAAGAGAATTTTCGCATTATTATGTAGCGAATAATTTCAAGAATTTTGCAATTATTACGTCGATTCTAAATATTTTATACCTTTATTTCAAAAGTGTATTTAATATTATATAATAGTCCAAACAGATTCTTGCTTTATACATTTCAATTATAGCAATAATTGTCGGTATTACTTGAAAATTTTCAAATCGTGCGTTGTTGCAGTCTGATAATAATTATATTGCAAATTAAACCGTGGATTAATTTACACAATCGAATAATAAGCAATTGAAACGAATAGGCGACAGAATCAGACAAGGCTACAATTTTTATTTTATCGCGACGTACGATGTTGTTCTGCTATGAATCTAATTTTGTAAACGGATTTTTAATTATGTGACGATCTTTTTTTATTCATTCATCTTGACAAGATTCTGATTTTGTCAGAATTCTGTACTGAAATATTATAATTTCATGTGCTAGCAAAACATGTTTATGAAACATTTTAGCTCGACGGTAAATAAAAAAAGAAATTGAGTTTTGAACGCATTTTAATCTAAAATTATGTTTTATTTAATTTTATAGTAAATCTAATATATTTAAAAACGCCATAAATTAAATTGGGAAAATTATAAAAGAGATCGCAAATCAGAAAAAAGTCGGTTTTAGATTCTTAAAAGAATTCGTTATTAAATTTTTAGAAAGTCAACAATTGTGAGATTTTCTCATAAAAAATAAATTAGTTGTTCCTTATTAGTTAACAAGTATTTTGAAGTTAACAAGTATTTTGAATTATCGCGTTGATTGCGGCGCGGTGCATCTTCGCGTTATGTGTCTACTTATGCAAGGTATGCCGAGCACGTTTTACTAATTGCTCGGTTTCGATATCACATACCTCGTGTTGGCGTTATCTATTAGTGAGCGTTATTGCTTTTGCGAATATCCTCTCATTCGAAATGCAATGTACATATTGTGATGCCGAAGCGCAGCGTACTTAGTACGCAATAAAATTTGATCGCGATATATCGTTGATGATTGAAATCGATGAATGCGGAGAAATTGATTAATTGATTAAATAAATCAGCAAAATTACGATATCGTGTTATTGTAGAACTGTACTGTTTATGAAATATTGCTCGTCGGCAGAAAAATTAAACTGAACTTCGAACTTTTATTTTAATTAAAAATTATGATTTATTTAATATCAATAAAAATTTAAAATATGCAATTAAATACGAACGATAAGTAAACTATGCATGTATCAGAAGCAGCATCTTAGAAAGAGATAAGTTATCCTTTGTACAAGAAAAGATTACAGTGGAGTACATTTCAGTGGATTAAAATTATTAGGTAGTAGAACTGGAAATTAAGATTCTTTGTATGTCATAAATATTTATAAAGTACATCACTATCTAGAAAAGGCAAAATGACAACTTGAAATATTTGTTGTAAATGAAGATTTATTTTTTAATTGACGATCTCACGAATGATTTTTTCTCTCGCTTTTTTAGACACTATTTATATGCTAATAAGCGATAAACATGCTAATATCATCCAAAAAAAACGTTCTACATCATGTGCCGTCAAATTATCTCAAATTAAATGTGCGAAGTCGTTTCATATAGTGGCCACGAAGGATATAAAGAATTATTAGACATTTATATTGTAGAGTTGAGTGCTTGCGTGCGCTTACTTTAAATCGCTCTCGTAATGGACCTGCGCAACCTAATTAGATAGTAATGACTTTATTAGACGCACCCGGAAAATTTACCTGCGCTCGTTATCCCTACTGGAGCAACGGCTAATGTAACCGGCAGATAATTGCAAAGTAAATTCCAAAGTGCGCTGCTGGTACATACAAGTATATGCAGGTATACATCGCATGTGCGCAAGGGATGCGCCTTTTGTTCCATAATTTTGACGGTTACCTGTAATCTTACGCGCTAATGAGAACGAAGATGCGTAATTTTCGTCTCTCAGGAGCTGCTTCGCGATGGAGCGCGAAAGGGCGAAAGGATAGCAGTCCTTTGTCTGCCCGCGAGAAGGCACGTGCTTGCATCAAAAACATGGTAGGTCCTCCTTTGTCATCTTTACTACGGCTGCAATTATCTCGGATTAATGCCAGTGCTCGTATTCATTCCTTCATACTCACTCTCTCTTCCTTTTATCCCCTCTCCTCTCTCTTTCTCTCTCTCTCTCTCTCTCTCTCTCTCTCTCTCTCTCTCTCTCATGTCCTTTCTTCTATCCCTCTATGATTTGATCATCGAAGCCGCTGCCGCTCCGTTCCAGTATTATAGTTTCGTGGTATTCGACGGCCATTGTGTCGTTCCGTTTCAGACAGCTTCTTGTATTCTAGGCAGAAGACTCATCCTTCGATCTCAGTAAAGTTAACGATGCCTGGAAATTCCGGCGATGCGCGAGATAATGATAACTATGCTATACCAATGGTCTAATATAAATTATGAAGTTAATCACTTGAATGTATTGTAAATTGGAACGTTTTTAGTAAATATAAAATATTTTTTCAAATAATAACTGCATTTTATATCGAAAAATGAAACAGAGATAGATATAAATATGAAGATAGAGGTTTTAGAGCAGATTTGTTCAAATTTTTATTCACGAATGAAATGTTTTTGTCTTTCCATCAAATCGGGGTTTAATTTCTCAAGATTTGTTCGCGTCGCATATTCCAGCATGCTCCTATGTGCTCTTTTTGTAGCTTCTACTCACTTCAATGTGCGTTAGAGTGAGTAAATGCTAGGGGACATTTAAATGAAAATATAATATAATAGAATAATATAATAGAAGCATTTTAGAGCATGTTTAGAACATGCGACGTGAACAAATCTTCAATTGAATGAAACAAAAGAAATAAAATTAGCTTCTTCGTTCATGAATTTGAACAGACATTCAAATAGAGATTCTAAATTAAAGATGAAAAAAGAGCTTAATTACAAATTTATTTTATGCGATATAAATAATGAAAAGTAATATGAAATTACAATGAGCATAGTTTTAAGAAGGTTTAAGAATCTGCGACAAATAAATCTGTGTCCAATAAAATGGGTCTTACGTACATAACGGATATAAAGTAGATAGAACGGAATACATAAAGAAAGGTAGGGAACCTTAATAAAGATGTACTATTATCTTCGTAATCGGATTGCAAAAGTTCTATCGTTTTCAAGAACTTAATGGGAGAATCCTGAGTGAGAAGAGAGAGAGAGAGAGAGAGAGAGAGAGAGAGAGAGAGAGAGAGAGAGAGAGAGAGAGAGAAGAAAGATCTCTACTTTGTTCGTTGTTTCATTTCATCAATTAACATCGTGGCCCGGTGAAGGTCGTTACAGGCAGCCTTGCCTTCCAGCGGAATTAATATCTGAGAATAATGCGATTACTGAGGCTTCACCGCCAAGTCTTGTCTTTTTGTCTCCCACTTCTTAATTCGAATAAAATGCATTTCTCTACACATCATAATCATTCGTTGATAATTAAGGTAAGGATAAAATCCGATTCTTTGAGATTACACGAATTTTTTAAATTTTATATTCTTTCGTTGGAATATTGAAAGATTTATGAGAAATGCATTCGATAGGAAAACATATTTTTCAAAATTCAATTATTACTATTTTAAAAGATTAAATAGTGATTTTTTAATATTAAATTATTTTGGTAATAGAAGTACTTTTTCTTTTACAGATAGAAAAGATAATTGTGTTTTTATAAATCGTGACCAATTATTTCATTAAATAAATTTCTCTCCCTTTTATCTTTTTTTTCTTCTGAAGATAATGAGGATATGTGAGACAATCTTGTAGAATTTCGAGATCTCTTTTGCTTTTCTGAATATATGTACAGAATATATATACAAAATACAGATGCAAGATAAACATGGTTAATTAATTATTCGTTACATAGTACGTTTACTGAAAAGATTGCTGTTGCGTGAGTAGTGATATATGAATACAGATTTGCAAGAAGAAAGGGATTTAAATGAAATCACTAAAGCAAACAAACGTACTGTTTTCTGGATTAGTTGCTTCGTATCTCTTTTTCCATTTAAATGAAAAGAGCGCATGAGAATTAGTGTAGGTAGATAATTACAGGAATATTTGCCGACTGCAGTTGGATTTATTAGTTCGCAGACGATTGATAGTTTAAGTCGCGTTTGATCGACCGTGGAGGACTAGTCAATTCGAAGTTTTCTGATTTCCATTTAGGCAACAATCGTCTACTGCAAATTCCGAGAAATTCTCGAACGGGAAAAGAAGAAGCTTTGATTGGGTCTGCCATCAGAAAGTTAAACGTTGCACGTTAATAACGAAAGTTACTTTCATTTGGAGGTTGTAATAAACTTGCGCGATTGAAGCTATTCTGTTCGCTGGATTTTATGAAAATTCCAATTTAATGACGCGTGTCCTCGTTGATAAAAGAGATCTCTCGCACATAATATTATGCACAGGATTATACAAAGGAAGATTAATAAAACGTATGCAAACAAGGGAACGTATAATTATGGAATATAGTATAGTTAATTTTCATAATTAATCTATTAATCACTCAAATTTTAAGTAGAATTAAAAAATCTTAAAGTTTATTTAAATTTAAATTTTAAGTTTAAATTTAAATCTAAATCTTATATTTCGAATCTTAACGTATCTAATCTTTTTGTTACTTTTGACAATATTATCATTGAATGTGAGCAATCTCTAAATTCTTGAATATTATATATTATTTTCTAGCAACAAGAACTGAAAAATGAAATTCACTTCGGTGCATTAATTAAATTCAAAAGCAGGCGTCGTCGGGACCACCGGCCTCCTCGTAAATCTCAAGAGTCGAGTTCAGTTCCGAAGTTTAATCCTTGAGTTCTGTTAACAATGTGAAAGTGCGCGCGCGATAAAGCTCAGGCTCGCAAAATTGCTTGAAAATTTCCCGAAACTAAATCCTTAGGTTTAACTAGACCGCCGAAAACAGCGAAAATCAAACGCTCACTCGTATCCAGGAGCTTCATTCTCGACTTCTCTTGAAATCGTAAATTCGATTCTTCACCTCGGTCCTAGTCTAGTGTCTTAAACTTACATCTTCATCGTGAAGATTCTTGCAGCTCACCATCATTCATTCTCAGAGTCTGTTTGTAATTCTGATAGTTTGATGTACTTTCTAATGGCAGAATGCACGACGTATTCTGAGGATTTACAAAATATATTATATTTAAACGTTAGCGAATTATAAATCAACACAAATTAACGAAAAACAAAATTTTTTTGAAAATATTACATAATAAAACAAATACAGTTTTTCACTTATAAATAAAAATTGTATAAACTGATTGTCAATAACAACACGATTTTATGAATATTATTAATTGTAAAATTTATTATATTATATAATTTAAATGTAAATATATCTGCAAGATATTAGCAAATGGATATTTTGATATTTTGCGATTGATATCTCAGATATAGCCAATGCAGCAAGTGCTATTGTTTTTAAATATTTTATATGAATGAAAAAATTTAGTACGCAAATTTAGACCAGATTTAATAAAAATTCATATACAGCAAAAAATGTAAAATTATGGAATATATTATATAGTAATCTCCAAAAAATGTCAAATTCAAAAAATTTGATATCATTAAATTTTAAGTTTTTAATACACTACATTTCCTTTTGGTTGAGAGCTCAAGATTTCGCTATTGCATAACCGCCATTCTCTCGTCTGTTGCAGGAGCTGGAGAGGAGTTACACCCTCTCAACCCCGGGGGGTAGCAGTCCCGTTTGTTGTCCGCCTTGCAGCCCGCCGCCCGCGCCGGCCGCATACATATCGAGCGCGCGCGCGTCCTCGCGTAGACTCGGCGCCGGAAGTGGTCTCGGCGGTCCCACATCCCCGGAGAGGGATCCCCTGGGAAGACTGTTAAGGTGAGTCACTCGTTCAATGATCTTGCCATCCGCAGCTCTCTCGCTACGCGAGACGGAATCCTTATTTCTCCGGGGCGAAATCATCGTTCCTGGTCCAAGAGAGAGTCTAATTCCATTAGACATGTTTTTGCCTGCCAACATGCTTACGTTCTCATTGTTCCGAGATGATACTCTCGGAGGTGATTTCATTCGGTACAAACAAAACTATATTGTAGATACTGAAAGCGGTACAACGAGAAACTTTTTGTTAAAATGCTGTACGTTTTAATTACTCTCAATTCCAATTCAAAATTTAATTTTGGCTTATTTCGCTTTTCTCTTTCCTATAGTAATGTTATAACGGTAGATAATTAATTTAAACGTTACAGATATTTGTAGCTCACTATATAATATTTTTCGAGAATTATATAAATGTTAATGAATCCGTGTAATTATTTATTTATATAATAAAGAATTAACACATAATTCGTAATAGAATTCGAGATAGAATTTTATTTTATACATTAAAAAACGCATTAAAATACGCACAGGGTATAAATAACCTGTGATTGGTCAATTGTATCTGGTGTAATAAACATTGAAAATCTATAAGCGCTTTAAATAAAGTCCAATCGGATAAACAAACAAGTTTTATCCATATTTAAATAACATAAATTACAACTTTACATACCTATTATAATTTGATATATAAAATTATAAATAGAATCTGTTTCAAATTCTGTCGTGAATTGACTGTGTAAACTGGATTTTAAAAGCAATGTTATATGTTTTATATATATATATAT
>NW_017259185.1:3254345-3283046 GCF_001594045.1 Atta colombica
ATACAATTTACGTAAACATAATTTAATGCTTTCGTGGGAACAGTTCTACAATTGTAATTTTAATTAGTCTAACATTGTACTAATCAAATAGTAATAGTGGTTAATTCAATTTTCTTTGATGTAGTGTAACCGATATTGCAGTTTAAATTTAACATTAGTTAAACTCTGGTTAATTTAATTGACGTTAATGAAAGCAGTTCTAGAACAGCGGACGCAGGTATGCGGGATCATAAATGTACATAAAAGCATTCGTGCGGGTGAATTAAATTTGCGGTATTCGAGAATGTTTTGAGTGAACATAACGAGAGCGACATGTATGTGAGACGGATATCCGGTCTAATGACTTCCATAAAATCAGAATAGACTTCTATGACCGATCATCTGAAAGACATAAAAGTCTCGCGAACTTTATTTTCTTACCTCCCATCAGTACGCTCTTCTCCTGATTACTTTCATAGCCCTGCGGGCTTTCCTGCAAGAACCATCAATCTGTATGGCGAGAGGTATATACACGAATGCACCGTCCAACATTTTGCTTGTATCATCATTTTGTCGTCTTGGGAAATTTACCGATCACCTGGCAAATGGAGGGATCACTCACGTTAAATTGACATTGCTCCTTGCTTTTCATGAGTGATGTTAAATCTTTATCTCGTCCTTACTTTCTTGCACCACTTTATTTATCGAGTCTAACTCAAATTTGATTTAGATTTTAATGCTTCGTTGACCTTTTTTTCGTCTGAAAAATGTATATATAAATGAAATAAGTAAGAAAAAGGTAATATAGTTAAGATCAGATTTTACTGTCTAATAATATTTTTATATGTAAATTTTAAATACACCTCTCAGTTATATTATATATTATGTTCTTACTATATAGAAAAATGAAATTTTATGCATAATCAATATTTTCAGGCAGAAAATTTGCCCAAGTTTTTTGTGATTCCGAAAGTTATTAAAACATTCATCGTTATTACCATGTCCCCCTTATACTTTGAACATATTATATTCTGAACAATGCAATACTTTGAATCTCGCGATTATCAATTCCCATCTATCTTGTTGGGAACACCAAAACTATTTCATCAACCCTTGATCTGTGCCCCTCGGAATCTGGCGAACCATCGTTCTATGACTTCGCTCGAAGAATTTCCGTTCTATACTCACGGATTGAATAACCCCGAACCCTATCGTTGCAGATTCCTGAAGACCTTCTACAGGGAGTTGGGCACTCGCGATCCGCCCCATCTACCGCCATGGGCATCCCCGCTACCGCTCGGCACCCTCTGTCCGGCGCACTTTCAGCCGCATCTGCAGCTGGTGCACAAGAGCGAGCAGGAACACCGTCTCGAAAACATCAAGCCCGACCAGATCTTCGCTCCCGTCAGGGTGAGTGTAATTAAAATCCAATAATTGTGTTATATCGATAGTTCAAAGCATAGATATTGCATACCCAGAGGCATACAATTTAATAAAAACCTGAAGAGGATGTTTTATATAAAAATTGAAAGGGTTTTAGGATAACTGAAAGTAGTACAAACAAGATATTTACATCATTAATATTTATTCTTTATTCGATATTTACATTAAAATTTTTGGTAATATATGATTTTATTTGTCGTTTCTATTTTATATTTCTAAATATAAATATATACAAGAGAGATATGTTTGTGAAGAAATTTGTAAAATAAATTAGTTTAAAAAAGTTAAATTTTTATTTTTTCGGTCGCTGTGCACAGAAAGATAAAATAGTCCAGAAATACATCAAAATTAGGCAAAACTAGTACACACTGAAAAAACGATTTATTAAATCTTAATAGGCACATAATACATATCTAAATAGTGTTAACAATAAATAATTATTAAATACAGTAAATAAATATTTATTCACTAAAAAAATAATAATTAAATCAAATTAATGGTTTTTGTATCGAATAAATATATGTTTACATTTAATAAATATTTATTTATTGTTAGAACTATTTAAGCAATTATTTATTAAAATTTAATATTTTTTTTAATGTGCATTACATTATAAGCAGGCCAATGGATTTGTACGTTAAACAGATTTTCGCTTGACGATGCACGACACATACGAGTTTTCGCGGTGCTTTATCAGAAGACCGAGATCTTTCGTCGACAGCCGCGAATTTGCATGATATCGACTCCGTAATTGCGCGGACGAGCAGCAAGTCAAGTCCCGGATGTCCAAAGAAACCGCAAGGGAGTTTCCTCTGACGACTGTCGAAAGCTCGTTTCGTTGTCGTCGCCCCGTCGCTGAGCAAGTTCCCTCAGAAATGTGAAAGCCAAGTTGGTGTCCTTTAAAATTCCAGAGTGAGAGTGCGAAAGAGACAGGAGGGTTGAAAAAGTTTCGCGAACTTTCTTCTCTTCGCGATTCGCTATCTCGAGTTCTCAATACGAGACTGTTCGACTTCTTGCGCTCTCCGATCTCTCGATGCAGTCTCCCGCGAGTGAAATGCAATGACACTCGGAATCGGCGCGCTCGCGATTTATGGTCGCAGTTGCTTTGACCGGATAGTTGTTTTGATTAAATTGCGCCGAATCGCTTTTTTCGCGGATGAAAGGATTGTAACATTAAATTGGTCGGCGGTTTATGTAATCGGTTTACGTAATCAATTTTATTTGTTTTTCATTAGGTAAAAGAAAAGAAGTGACAATCATAAATGAAAATGATGTATTTGTAATAGATTTGAATACTTTCTTTTGAACTCTCATTAACAATGTTGATTAGCAATTCATTAGTTGTTAGTAGTACATTAAAGATAGAAAAACTTATTAAATGTGTAAGGGGATGAGTGGAGAAGAAAGGATACTGCGAATATTTATAAGGGAAAAGTTAAATAAAAATTATTGATCAATTAATGGAAGTTTTTATTCAAAAGATATTCCAGTTATACAGCTTTAAACTATTATAATTATCATTCAAATATTATCATGTAAACTATAATTTTAAACAAAACCCTTGCTCGGAATTATTCGCCGTTACGTAGAACAATACTGCATCGGTTTTGTTAAAATTATAATTTATATTAATAATATACGCTGTTAAATTCATAATATCAAATTATACCCAATTGAGCTGTTTTTAATCATTTCTGTAGGCCGCCGCTTCTACTTAATATGTCGTTAATTTATCTAAAATAATGAAATTAAACAATTTAACACAAGAAAATATATTAATATATTGGCTCAAATTTTATTTATTATTTACTAAAAGTGCATATGTTAATACGAATGTTGTTTATTTTAAAACTAATTACAGAAATGGATTCATTTTCTTTTTAACATACATGAAAGTTAAAAATAACAAAATGTTTGTAACAAAAATTTAACTATAAGGATTGTTACTTTGATATCTAACAATGTATAAATGTTAATTATTATAATTTAAAACCATCCTTTGAATAGAAGCTTCTACATATAATTGATAAATAATCGCTGACTTATTTAATTTTCTCTTTTTTTAAGTATTCGTAATTTTCTCATTCTCTCTTACAATACAATTATCGAAAATATGTAATAATATTTATCTTAAACGTTTTATGATTACATGTTTAGTGTGGCTCTAAACATAGGTATATCGAATTATCATTGGGTGCAAGAAATGAGAGAAATATCACTATTCCAACACTATAACACTATAATAATATCTTTTGCGTTTACCTATAGTGTTCGCAATTCTTCTATTCTGTCTTATCAAGGAAAGTATATTTAATAAATTATTACTGAAATAAAAATCTCAAGTTTTCGTAACGCTTTGAATAAAATAGGAGATATAAATTTAACAAATTGTCGCTTAAAAATGAGTTCATACTAATTAAGTCGCTAAGATCGAGATGTCGACTTGATCTTTTAAAATTCAGATGAGTCGTAATATCCAATTCAGACAAATTGTTGAATGTATCAGAATTCGATATATACGTACACGTACGTAGCACATCGATCACATCAAGTAATGCCAAGGGGTGAATAGTGCTTCAAGCTCCTTGCACGGTTCTCACGTCTTGCAAACGGTCATTCATGTCTGGGCGATAATATCTCCGTTGCTCTAACTCTCGTTCCTCGGATAAAAGGGATTTTGATCGCGACGCTGAGACGCCAATCGGTCAGACCTTCTGCATCGCATAATGAAGTATTGTTCTATAGAACGATAAGCCGTAACGTTTCCTCAAGAGTTGCCCACGTTCTTAAATGGAAAAGCGATGATAATTCCTACCGGAGAATAAAGTCTATATTTTGTTTTATTTCTTTTCGTCGAATCTTAAAATTGTTTACATCGATATTATAATTGTGAGCAAAACACATAATAGTTTTTGAAAATATAATGCAGTAACCATGAAAAATAATTATACAAATGAAAATAACGATTATGAAAATATAGAACTATTGTTTTACAACAAGAAATTGTAAATATTAATAATATAAATTAAAATTAAAATAATAAAATCATGATCTTATATAGTGATTATCCATAATATATAAAAACACATTAATTTAAAGTTTATGAAAACATATGATTGTTTAATTATTAATCTAGTTACTTACATTGATGATCTATTAAATCTATTTAATTAATCTGTTTATTATTTAATTTACTATTTTCACGTATAAATTAATAAAATGATATGTATCTGAGAAAACATATCTTATTGAAGTAAAAAAATCGATTAAAAACATTATTTTTGCTATTTTAAATGAACTCATTATCATTGATATTCTTTTTCTCTTATTAAAACCCGTATCTCTTGTTCGTTATTTTCAATAAATATATATCGTATCACGACTATGTAACGTAAAGAGCCACAAAATGTAGACAATGTGCCTCGTCGCCCGGAAATGTTTGCGTCGAAAAATGAGCCTCATAACCGTCGAGACATACGTAGGATATGTAGGATAGGAAAGAAAGAAGATGCAAGCACATAGACCGAGCTTGGGAAACCACACATACGTGCACCGGCAGCACGGGAATGAATCCGCATCGTAAAACCGATTTGTTTCTACCGTGAAAAAGGACGAGGGTAGAACCACTCTTTAGGAACCTTAGAACCGCCAAATATATTCGCATTTGCGGTACATCATACACTTTAATTTTCCGGACTATCAAAAATTAAAGAACTGATGCGAAAAAAGGTTGTGCACGTAAACGTAAGAAGAGACAAAAACTTCAGAAAAAATGACTTTTCGATAATATTGTAATATTTATTTAAAAATATTTGAAAAAAATCTTAAATTATTATTTCACAAGTACGATTTCTATGACTTTTAATATGAATTGTTGACTTTGGTATATGAAATATTTTTCGCATAAAATATGTTTTTAAAAATATGATAGATAAATACGATATAAGTATAGTAACTTCTTTTATTATAAACAGAATGTATATTTTAAAGTAATATTATTTTTTTTAAATAAAATATAGTTTTTTAAATATAAGCTTCGTAATATCATGTGTTCAATTTTATCAAATTTTTAATTGATATAAATATTACGTGGACAGTGGCGCATATTTAATCCATATCTCACGATTTTTCCATATTTTAATAAATAATGCAAGTAATTATGTTTCTTTTTTACATAATCAATTTTGAAGCGTTAAATACATGACGATTATATATACGTTACATGCATATTTTAAAACTACATCATTTGACAAACACTTTTTATCTTTTTTTCGCTATATAAATAGAACGTGGTTTATTCGTTCGGGAATATGCGTTCTCAAATTTATCGAAGTATTCATCGATAAAATCGATGAAGAATCAGTGTATATTGCCAGCAAAACCAACACACGAGTCCCTGAGAACTGGGCATAACTCGTGGAAAAATCCTGTTGCCGTTCACCAGGTTGCTGAAATCAAAATACCGAGGTCGATACTTGAAAAAACGAATGATTAAGACCCTCGAATCGAGCTGTTTGTCGAAGTTTTCAACAAAAATATCGACATAACATTGACTTTGTTTATTTCACAAAAATGCTATCGTCGTATTCGATTCTCAAATTGTTAAAAAATTATTATATATATTATTATATATATTAATGGCGATCGCTTATGACATTGTGCGATTATTTTTATTATTATAAATTTGTATGCAATAAATTATCGAGTAACGCGGCCATTTTTCGCTAATGGATATTATACTCGAAAATTGACTCCTTTATAATCATAAAATTACATCATACAGCAATTTTAGCAAAATATAGACGAAAAATATTTTTAAAAATAGGAAAAAAATCAGATTTCGATAAATTAAAAGGGCGGAAAATGAATAATTGCGATCATTAATAAATGTGTGGTCTCGCGATGTGCGAGCAGCGCTAGAAGAGAAATGCGCTAGGATATATCATCCTCATAAATTTCATGTAATCTAAAAGTAAAAAATACACAGAATTACAAAAGCGTCGATGTTATGGATAGGAGCTACTAGGTTTGCATTTTATTATTTCAGAGATTTTTCTGCGGAGAAGCCGACGCCGCGTTTGTATATTCCGTTGGTTTGCGCGGTCGGATCGATGATAGATCGATGAAGGGAAAGAGGATGATCCCGCCGATATGGAATCGATGCACGTCCAATCGCTGCCTGCCATTTCCGATATATGCGAGGACGTATATCTGAAAATGTCGCGACCTGGCTGGCACGATCCCACAGCGAATCTTTCCCATCGCGTTTCTTTCCACGATATGCTCGCGAAGAGACACATCGCTCCCGTGAAACGCCCTTCGCTTCCTGTATCACTGTCTCCTTAAATTTCCTGCGGCAGGATGAAGCGCGATATCTCTTACGTATCGTATGAATACGGTGTATACCGATCTTTTTCGCTGAGATTTGTGGACGCTATCATTTTCAACTCATTCCTTCATGAATTTGTTGTTGCGTCTAATTGGATCACCAGGAGAAATAATTGGCACTGACATACATATGTTGCATTAATATAAGTATTTATTGTTGCATCATAATTAACGAATGTAATGATTATGCAATGTAATAATTTAATATGATATTATGTATTAAATATATATTAATTAAGAATTACGTAGAAATTATATACATATATAGTTTCCATAATTCACATTATATCTAAGTGATACATGATACTATAATTACAATGCAATTTAAATTTTATTTACACATGAGTGAAAAATGCCATATTCAGTCAAAGCAATTCTTCATGCCTAATAATATGTATTTCTATAAATTTATACAATTTCCAGTTTAAACAAACTATACGCCTATAATTTATTGATTTTAAAATCCTGTCCTAAATCAAAATTTTCTAAGATATTTATTTGTTTTAATAATATTAAATTATTTGTCTTTAAGTTATTTTACTATTTCAGCTTCAGTTTAGAACTACATTTTAAGGCCGACAAATCGACGCATAGATTGTTTTGAACTGGAAATTATATAAATTTACAAGAAATATTATTAGATACAAAAAACTTCCTTAATTGAATGGCATTTTTCATTTATGTGTTTTATCGCATAGTCGATTTTTCGCTGAATATTGTTTAAATTTGATTTCCTTTTTTTAAAATTGCTGTCGAGAAAATAAAAATAATTCGTTTTTATAAAAGTTTTGTTTATATAAAAATTTCAAGAGCACGTTGTTATCTTGAAAAAAATTGCCTTTCTCCGTTGCTGCTATGGCAAATCAACGATTTCATTAAATTATATTTAAATAATCCACTTTGACCCTCCTCACGTAATACAATAATGAATGTCATCTGCTTTCAACATGCCTCCCCATTGCGGTTTATCGAAGAATATTTACGAGCGTGTAGACTTTCTAATCTTCTCGGAAACGAAGGATTTATCGCCTTGTATCCTTCCAACGCGACCCTCCCTGACGCACTTCGCATCCGTCGTTTCCGCAGGATATTTTTCTCGCCTGTCCCTCATTTCTCGGCATTCGAAATTGGTTGCGGCTGGAAGTGGTCGGAACAAATGCGGTTCTATCAAAGGATTGATAGGTAGATCCCGCATGACGCAGGAATTATTCTGCGGCGGATTATCCGGTAACGAGCTTACGATCCTTCATGCATCTATGTTGTTGCATTATCTCATCAAAAACCCGCGTCATGCTATCGACGTTTCGTTAATCCCTCTCGGTTAACGTTTGAATCAATTAATTTCAATTGAACGTCAGTCGAACGAATTGAATTCGTCTTTCTTAATAAAAAATGTTAAGATGTGATAATATCAGTTTGATAATAAAGATTTGATAATATATTCCCACTTGAAAAATGACACAACTAAAAAATATGATTTTTGAGTTATTACTATGAATGAGTTAGATAAAGGTTACTCAATTAATCAGCAAAAATAAACTAATTTAACTTTAGCCTCCATCGGTCAAATAGCATTTCATCATTTTTAAGGTTTTCAAAGAGATCATATTAATATCTTCTACAAGAATGCATGACAATTTTGAGTTGTGTCGTTTTTGTAAATAAAAATGAAAATCTTTTATAAAGAATTTTATAAAAGAATTAGATTTAGAATTAAAATAGTTTTAGTCGAAGTTTAAAGAAGAAATTATTTAGAATTTAATTATTTTAACGGATTAAAGTAAATATAAACTGTTTAAGTAAAAAAACATATTTTGCTGCTCCAGCTAGAATTATCGCTGTTTCTTGTATTTGATAGAAAATTATGTATTATAGAGTAGAATTTATAGCACAATATTCTAACAATTTATGTAAGAAAATTTAAATCTCATAAAATATGAATCACTGCTAATGAATTACAGTCATCTGATTGAACGTTACGGAGAAACTTTCTTGATAAATTTAATGAATGGTTCAGATATAAATTCTCTCTCTGTCATCTATATATTGATTAGCTACAATACATATCCAATATCGCAGTGCTAACCATTTAGCGATTTTAACTTTCGTATCTAGATAATTTTTCGCTTTAACCGTATGATTATTTTTTTTCAATGTTGGTGATCTTTTGAGTGCCATTTTTATTGAATTATTCTGAACTTGTTATAAATTGTTTGTAGGATATCAAAATCATTACATCTTAAAAAGAATATAACTTTTAAAGATTGCTATATGAAATGAAAATGACATTTAATCATATTTTTAAAAATGTATTCTTTTTTGTCGATTTATTAGTCAATAATTTTTTATTAAATTAAAAAATAGATTTTCCCCTTTTCTTAAAAACGTAATTTTTTTAATTGTCACTTTTGAAGTAAGAAACAATTAATCTGCTAATGATTAATCGCAATCCTTCTGTACATATTTATCTCATCATATCTTTAAGCCTTTTAATATTTTATCGAACACTAATATCTAATATTGAAGACAGTGAGAAAATTAAATTAGACTCAAATTTTTGTTGAATAAAAGTATTCAAATTTAAATCAGGAATCTCTGAATCTCTCTCTCAGGCAGTGAATTGATGATAATATTTGAACCTCTCTGGCATACGTGTACATACATCGGTGTATAGATACAGGTGTATTGATATAGATACGCTTTATGTAATAAAAGTTTTATCAAATATATATTTTATCAGTTCAAAATTGTTTGGGAAGCGCGCCTATACAATGAATGTACTCGTATCGTACTCTTTTTCATCCGCCAGTATTCCAATAACCGGATGTTGCAATCGTACTCTGTATAATGGCCGGCGCTGTTATCCATCGACCGACAGATTGTATACGCCGCGCGCGACCGGATCGATTATCGCTGACAGAGTGAATGACCGGCAACGTTGCGTGTTCCGTACTACGGATTACGGTTATCGATTACGAGAATCGAGATACTGCTTACCGATATCGATCGTCGATCATTTGCCACCACCATCGATGGTACGGCGATCTAACCGTCGGTTAATGGCGTTGCCCTCAACGCTATATGATGCGAAACAAACGTGGTTTAATCGCCTGCTCCTGCTAATCGTTTGCATAATGCTGTAACTGCAACGCGTAATATTTTTGCTTCCTATTCGAGCATAATACGAATACACTACTGTCCTATCAGGGATTGTCCTAGATTGGTGGCAAGTAGACAGACAACATTATTCCGCGCGATATTTGTTGCTAGCGAGCATGTTAGAGCTTTGATATTTCACGACTATCGCGAGAGCAAAGAGCTTTTTGCAATAAGGCTGCAGATATCGGTAACACAAATATAGTGGCAAAAAAAATACACAAATATAATAAATCTTTTGCAACGAAATAGTGCAGCGAAAACCTATAATTAACTTGAAAAAAACTTTGTTAAAAATATTGAAACATAACGGAATTGAAAAAAGTTAGATCATTTTTGAAAAATTTTGCAATCGGACAGTCAAACGAACGAATGATCAGAACAGCACTATGAAATTATAATAGTTGCATTATTTACTACTACTATGCTGCACTATTTACGTGAAGGGAACGATTTTGCTAAAATAGCTAAAAATTTAGATAGATACAGATCTGAAAATAATTTTGTTGGATCATCAAAATAATTATATAGGAAATTCAAGCATATAATATGCAATGCAAAAAAATTTTAACATTCTAGCAATAATTTTTTGAGTTTTTTAATAACATGAGGTGTTAAAAGAACTTCAATCTCGAGTCTAAGGATCGAAAATTGAAAAAAAATTTGCAACTTCACAAGTACAAAGAGAAATGTTCAAAAAACGTATCGATTCTTGTGGAGAAACATTTTGCCATAATGTTGTTTAATTGTACAAATTATAAGACGTAGTGTTGAACGTTGATCTCACGTGTGATAGTCGATAAGGTGTTGGAAGTTACAAAATTCCAAATGATGATTGATATATTGAAAAGGATTAGAGGTGTGTGGAGAAGGAGTTTAGATTTTAATTAGCTCTGACTGGAGATCAGGAATCCAAGAAGAATCCGAGAAGTTGATCAGACAAACTAAATTTTTTCCTCTTATTCTCGCATTGATTATACGGCAAGAATTTTCGCTATATGAAAAAACTATTACTTTACAATTCATTGTATTAACCCTTTTTATATTTCTGCTTTAGTCGGCCAGTCGTCTGCGGTCTACATAAATGACACTTATCACGAGTTTGTTTTAGTTAATTTACATTTTTTTATTTTTCCTTTACACAAACTCTGCATAATATATTTTGCTGTCACGTTTTGTTATGTGAAATTTAAATTAAACACTAATGTTACGTATTTATTTTCTTCTAATCCGCTGTGGAAAATGTTTCAATTTATTTTTTTTGTTGAAAATTTTGAATAATTGCAAACAAACAATTTTTTTAAATTTAATCAACAGATCAGGGATGATCAAGTATTTTACACGAATTTACATTCTACAATCAATCATGACTATATAATACCTTAATTATAATATTAATAATCAAAATATATATGTTGATTTTTAATATCTTATTGTAATTCTAATACTTTGATTATAATAATGATTAATAATAATAATATTTATCAAATCATTAATCAAATCTTGATAAGTGCATAGCGATCGATATTTTTTTGCCAAAAGTGTTACACTTATCTTTCCAATTTTTATTATTACATTTTATTCATATGAAACAAATTATGATTTCCAGTTGAGTGATGGTACCGTATCCGAGGCGCCGCGGCGCGTCGCTATCGAGGGTGGCCCCGGAAGCGGCCGGACCACTCTTTGTTTGCGACTATTGCATCAATGGGCGACACAGAGTGACGGTCCTGCTTTGGCGTTTATCGTGCCGTTGCGCGAGCTTCGCGGTAGCCCCGTCCTGAATTATCTGGCGCGAGAATTATTCCCAAGAACGGCCGCATTGGGTGATGCGATCGCGCAGGTATGGCGTACTTTGCACCTGATGGAGGATCGCGTACTCTTCGTCCTGGACGGTTACGATGAATGCGTGGGCGGCCGAGCATCACTCGGCGATGCAGCCGATCTCCTAGAGGGACGATTGTTCCCGGACGCCAGGATTCTAGTTACGTGCTCGCCTAGCAACTCAATCGCTCTCGCACCTTTGGTTCAACGCAGAATTCATCTAGCCGGCCTCGAATGGCCGCACGTTGAACGGCTCTGCGTGGCCTATTTCATTCACAACGATATCGCCGAGAAGGCCTGCGAATTTCTTGAAGCGCTTAATGTGCAACCGCAATCCGTCAGGCAGCTCGGCCAGCATCCGCTCGGTTGGATCATGCTCTGTTGCTTGTATCAGGTAGGATTTTAACTAGAAATATCGAATGTCTGCTAGTTATAATGCGAAGAATTTTAGTTAGGAAATTACATCTCTTATTTTTTAAAAGAAAAATATTAATAAATCATATAAAACTTGTAATGAAAATTAAAAATTTGTTAGATTATAAAATCATCGAATCATATTAGATAGTTTTTATTAATTTTATTTAAAGACTCACGTGCGCTAGAAGTATTATCTTTAACGATAAAATGAATTTAGCAATGAATTTTTATATTTATATAAATTATTTTTACGTAAATTTATTTTTAATAAATATTTCCATTATATGTAATTTAAAAAGTGATTTTTTTTTAAATAATATCTAAAGTGATTGTTTTTATATTATTTACGAATATATACACGACAGTTTTATTGTGACTATAAATTTTTTTTCTTTGTATATCTTTTGGAAATGGTTCACTTTTCGATTTTCAAACAACGTATAATATAAAGAGCCCTAGAAAATCCTATAGAAATATCTTGATCCACGAACATGATTTTGCTTACCAGGACTCCGGAAATCTACCGACCGAGACAAGCGCCCTCGTACAAGCCGCGGTGAAGTGCATCGTGAAAAGGAGCTTAGACCCGCCGATTCCCTATAACGAGGAAATTCCAGGCCATTGTAGGAAGCGTCTTGAGGACTTCGGCAAGGTATCCCTGGCTGCCTTAAGGGAGGGCAGATGCTGTTACACGGAAGCTGAGCTAAGGGCACGAGGTGGAGGCATCGAAGTTACTCGACTCGGTTTCCTCACGAGGGGCCTGACCTTCGGTCAAAGACGCAAACCAGATCTTTACACGCCTATTCATATGGCAGTGGCGGAATTCTTGGCGGCGTACTATCTTACTTCGGTGGCGCAATATGCCAACATCCTGCGCCGTGAATTGGAGGGCCTACCCTCGGGTATCATCGGTCATTTAGCCGGCTTGCTAGGTCCCAAGACCCATTTGATTCTGAATCAATTATGTCCGCTGGAAGTGCCACCCAGAGCTGTGTTCTCATTGCTAAAGGCAGCCGGTGCGTCCGATGGCAACATCTCAGCGGTCTGCCGATTGGTTGGCGCGGGTCCTGGATTCGGGCCCGCACCCAACGAACGACCTCCAGCTCCATTGGTACACACGTCCCCTCTAGAGCTAGAAGGATGGGCCAGGATCCTCGAGAGTCCCGCTTGCACGCTTGAAGCGCTCGAAGTGGTGTTCCAAGTGGAACGTGGATCTGATCCAAGATATCTGGATGATTTCTTCGATGCGCTCGCCGGCAACGAGAGTGTCAAACTCGTCAGGATTACGTCTCTGCTGGGACAGGAGTTCCCTGCAGACGAAGCGCAGCGATTGGCTGGACATTTAAAGAGTGTGCTTGGCAAAAAGAAGCTCAACGATTTCGAGCTTGTCATCACTTGTCTCGAGGAGGCGGCCCATGATAGGTGAGTCGTTTTACAGATATACTCACTTGCTGAAGCGAACTCTAAATTTCCACTTATCACGATCTCTCCGAGGATGGCAAGTTCCGAACAATTCATAAGATTGCCTGTTAAGCGCGCTTCAGGAGAATAAACTATGTTCAAAGCGCCGGATGGGTTTACCAGGTTTACCGTCACATAATTGAGTTGTTGAAATTGGCACATAGGCGGGAAGCTTGTATAGTATTTTTTACCTTGAATTTTTTGCTTATCCGCTTAATTATTCTTGCTATAAGATATCTTATAATTACCAGTAGTGTTTAATAGCATTGCATATTCTGAAGATAGAATAAAAAATTCTAATATGAAAATATTGAAGTTATAATTTTGGAATTATCAATCAAATAATCGATCATATAACTGATAATGTCACTTGAGAATTTGCGAGCTAAAGCTCATGGTTACACAGACATGCGTCTTACTAAGAGATAATAGATTTAATGGGCATGTGTAACTACGAATCTCATTGCGCGAATTCTGCATATTAGGATTTTTTTATTCTATTTTGTCTCCAGAATGTGCTATTATTAAAATATTGCACGATAGTTGTGAGACTCCCTCTATATTTCCTAATTTTTCTTTTTTCTTTTACTACCAATTTTATAGCCATTTCTCTGCTTCTTTTTTTATTTATTTTTCTTTTTTACTTATTAATCTTTTGTTTGATCACGATTAAACTTTCACCTAAAACTACTTTCTCGCGCTATTGTTCCATAAAACTTTTCAATTAACAATGAAACGATGACTTTTTACGTTGAAAAGTAGGGACTATTTTACGGGGCGACTTATCGCGTGAATCCACTTACGTGACTCAATGGCTCGAAGAATAAAGAACTAGCGAATATGTCGGCATTATTGCACCTCAAGGACGCTCGATATGGCGCCATCGATATCTTCGATGATGACGAAGAGTTATTACAGAAAGTCTGCTTGTTCGTTCGATCATATATGAGGTTGGTCAGGACAAACGGCCAATGAAGATATTTGCTCTTCCGCGCCACGAAAAGAAGTGTAAAAGACGAGAGAGCGAACGGAGATCTATATTTAGATTTCTACATTGAGAGATAAAGTAAAAGAAGAAAGACAAATAAAGGGAACATTAATGAAAAAGTTTTAATTTTTATATAGGTGGACATAGAGATCTCTGTACTTATATCAAGATTTATATTGTCCATTGTAAAAAAGAAAAAATCATAAATGAATCTCTTTTTAAAAAATTATTTAGCATAAATAAATTGTTTAGCATAAATATTTAGCATAAATTATAAATTTGAAATAAAAAGTTTTCTAGAATTTGTAATGGGTTACACTATAATTAACATTTTCATCATAATCAATATACATTGTTTTACATTTGTAACAACAATAAATTTTTTAAATATTGATCTTTGGCTGCACGCTCGTGAACATATAGTATAAATATTATAAAGCGTCAGGATTTACTGTTAAGCTCGGTGGCCACCCCTAAAATTTCCATCAGGCTCGTGCGATTCCCACGGAGACGTCAAAATTGAAAAATTTGTTTTGTCGCGCGACGAAGGGCGACGAAAGGGTCCATCGCACGGATATTTGTCTTTGCCCGAAGGGAGTGAAGAAATGGCAGACGTGGAGAAAGCGTGTTTACCTTGTGAGAATCGAGTGAATATACATTCGCATACTTGCGCGCTTGGCTCGCTCACGAACGAGAAAACTTTTGCCGAGAAAGACCATCTCGATCTGCGGTTTTTAACTCATGAGAAATTCAACGACGGCTTCATAATGAGAACTGTAATAATTACGATCTAGGTACTTCGAAAAAAATTGGTAAAAGCCATTATTATCAATCTTTCTTAAATTAAAATAAAAATAGTTATCACTTTGTATTAATTTCTTTCTGTTATTAAAAAATGATAATTCGTGGCTCCCTAGAATGAAAGATTTACATTGCTGAATTTCCTGCTCTATGAATGTGTGCCGAGTGCTACCTACATTACAATAATTAAACTACTAATTTATCTGATATTATGGACGACAGCATGGACGAAGATTCATGCATAAACTTTTTTCGTTTACGTACGTCCACATTTTTCCCGCTGCTTTATCGAGCGTAATAAGACTATTTTACGCATCTGCGCGCATAATAGATGCATATCCATGCAATTGCATTACACAGTACGCAAAGGTACTTCTGAGGAAACCTTTTTGAGATTTTTCATTTATGTTTTTTGCAATAGATTTTAATTTCTTGCTCACATTATCACGTTTTCACTCGAACTTTATCGACTTTATCGATTTCTCTCATTTTAAGCACATTTGGGTGTCATTCGACTATTTCAAGCTTTATGTTTTCCACCGAGATGCTTTAATTCTCCTTTTCTCTGTGTCCCCGAGGAGATGGAGAAAGTATTTCAGACGGGTACGTGACACTCGATTCACCGATAAATTTGGCGTTGTGTCGATCTCGAATTTAAGATCAAGCAAACGTGCGGAATTTGAAGCGATTCATTATTGTTAGAATATGTTATTTGCAATTGCCACTTGACTCATCTATCAATTTTTAAAAATATTAATTGAAATGTCTATACTTAAATAATTCTCTCTAAATAGATTTATAAATTAATTTATTATTATCTTCTTTTTTTCTCCTTTCTCTTCGTTCTTGATCTATCTTATTTATTTTAATTTAGATTATTTTTTAACATATTTGTATGTGTTTTATTACATACGATTTAATATAAAACGTATTTAATTTTACATAAATTACCATTTTGTGAATAGAAAACTATCTGACTTTTTATACTTAAGGGATTGCAGCGGTGACGATATTATCGATACAGATGTATAAAAATCTCCGAATTGACTGAACAGAATCAGAAATTCTTTTTGAATTGAAATAAATGCAAAATTAGGAGAGATAGAATAGTTGATTTTATTGAAATTTTAAAATAACTAAAATCTAAAATAAAAAATTAAAAACTTACATTTTTTAATTCGTTAAGCTATCACCTTAAATAAAATATGTTTCTTTAATATAAAAGTTCTGTAGCTCCTATAGAAACAAAATGACGTTGCCACCCGTCAGATTACATAAAATTATGAATAATACTAAGTTTGATGAAACTAAGATTAAAAGTTAAAAAAAATTTTTATTCAACTGTAAATTATATATGCTTAACGAAGACTTAGAATGAAAATGAAAAACAGAGCGGTAATTGTGTTAGTAGATATTAGATCTTGCAAGCTACAATATATTAGATAAAGATAGATATATGCAATTGAATGAGACAGAACGATATAATGTAAGAAATGAATTAAAGATATTATTATTATTGACATTTTAAATTTAGAACTAAAAAAGTCTGTCTATTGTCGACATCGATCAAATTCGATCGTCCCTTCAACATCCCTTTAAGAATTCAATTTCATTTAACCTCGAAATCAAGAGGCACTTTTTCATCTTTATCGGGGAATTTATTTTTCAGACAACATATAGTTTTTGTTGAATTATGTATTCTGCGTGGCGCGAATTCCCGTTTTTAGCGGGAAGCAAAGAAGACTATTATGAAAAAAAATGTGCACAGCACATAACAACGAAAATGTACTCTCTGCAAAGAGTGCGGGCAATAACAAGTTCTCGAAAGAAAGCTCAGTGGAAAAGAGACAAAGGCAGGAAAAGAGAAGAGAAAGAGTCACGACGGAAAATTAAAGAAAACGACGAGACACGTCGTGAACTTTAACTTGCGACCGGGCTTACTATCTCCCCTTTTTTACCCTTTCGCGCTCTCTTATTGAATCTCACAGCCTCAATCTCTCTGGTTTTATCCCGTTGCCTCGAGCTTTTCCCTGGAGACTTTCTCTTCGCCGTTATACATATTACGATTTTATTCTTCACTTCGCCACTTTCTTTACATGAAAAATTTAATCTTCTCTCACAAAAATGCAAATAGATTTTTAATTGCTGAACCAAATCAGAAATGTCGAAATGCTTTTGAAATGATGTCTTCAATCCAAATATTTTAGATTACAAACAACTTAAATCTGATTGATGTTTAACAAATTAAATGTATTGTAAATGAGGATAATCATATTCTCCAAATATTTACAACATGGAAAGTATTTTCCAAATTTTCTTTCTTTCCTTATATTTGATTTTAAATGCGATTACGCTCACAAAAATTGAGAGTTTTCGTTCATTCTGCTTTTTGTTATCGGTCTTTTCTACCAATCCGAATATACAACCCTTTTCGCGAGAGATCTCTTCAAATTCCACGAGAGTAGTATCTTTTCCGCGATGCAACTGCGAGGCGGAGGAATAAAAGGGGACGAACATCTACCATTTGCCTCGGAGAAACTCTCTCGATGATGTGCGGCAGCTCATTGTTTCGCGTCGAAACGTTCTCCTCTTGTTTCAGTTCCACCTTTACCAAACCTTTACGCTTCATTCAATCGCTTTTCCGTAACGTAGGCCATCACTTTTGTTCTCGTGGCGCGAAAGTCAATATTCCTGTCTATCTTTTCTATTCGGACGAATCGATCAGGCCATCGTCACTTTGAATATTTCTAAAGAGTGCTTTCCGGATATTACTGAAGCTATCATACGCTGCAAGATAAAAACCACAATCGAGCACAACATGATCTTATCGATATCTTTGCGTATCTATTATATTTTATCTTATAATATATAATATTTAACATTCACAAATTTTTATATTCTTTATTCTTTCATTAATTCTTTCATCTATAATCTTCCTCAAACGATTATATAGAAGATGTTTAATAAAAATGATAAAAAAAATATACTTAACGAACAATAAAGTGAAGTGTAATTTATTCTCTCCTTCTAAAATAATTATTTGGAAAATAATTTACATTATATAATTTACATTATATAATCTTTCAGCTATTTAATATAATAACGTTATCCGAAATTATATTTTCCTTTTAACTTGAAAAATTAATAAATTAAAAAATCTTTAGCCTGTTTTTTTTTTATTCGGATAATCAAACGAGATATAGAGTGAAATTTTTGAAATTCGCGATATTTTATCGCTTGTTTGAAGCCAGTTACCATGCAAAGTGGCCAAGTTGCATCGTGGAAGTTTTCCCTTTTTTGCTCCCTTTTTGCGTGAAATGCGGCGGATTATCACATTTACTGTGATACGCCTTCTAAGATGTTTACGAATTCTTCCTGCGTACTTTCCGACGATGTCGAAAGCCAAAGCAAATACTCGATTAATATTACAATCCACGTTACGAGAATGTTGCCTGCCATTTTCGCAACTTGCACTATTAGCCATCTCTCCCGCGCTTTTTGCGAATACACTGCTTGCACTTCACCCGCAATTGTCTCACATCTCGAAGGCCAAACGGCCAATTCCGCGCGAAAGCTTTGAAAAGCTTCGGTCGCAATAACGTAATTCGCTATAAAGGAAAGGAAAAAAATCAAAATAAAAAAAAGCGATGAAGAAAAGATAATGGGAAGAAGTAGATAATATAAAAAAAAAAATGATTGTATAGAAAAAAGCGAATAATATATATGGTAAAAGACTTAAAAGAAAAAGAATATATGAAAGAGAAAACTCAAAAAATGAAAGAAAGTAGAATAGAAAGAAAAAAATATCAAATATCAATTTGTTCGCGCGCGCGCGCGCGCGGTGTGTCGTGTGTGTGTGTGTGTGTGTGTGTGTGTGTGTGTGTGTGTGTGTGTGTGTGTGTGTGAATATATGTCCATATATACATATATAGAGTATAATCCCGAAATTTGCGAATCCAAACATCATGAAAATTTTCAAAAAAATTAAAATTAAAAAATTATTCATAAGTTTTTATTTTAAACAATAGCTGTGAAATAATAAGAGTTTAAATATGTCAGCCAATTAGTGTATTTACTTTTGAAAAATCCTCTATAATCTTATATTATTTGATTAATTATCTATATTTATTTTCCATTATATACGTAACATTTGTCCGTTGTTGCAAATTACTATTACTAATTTATATTAGACCGCGCGACGACATGAAGAGCATAATAACACGTCGTCTCTGAATAATAGGAAGGTGTGAAGGAATCCTTCTTGTTCTCCTCATCTTCGCGGAAGAGAGAGAAGTTCTAAACGCTAGTTAGAACTTACACTACTGACTTGAGCCAATTTTCAAGAGCCGAGAGTAATCGGGATGTGCAACGCCAGCGTTCTCTCCCGCTCGCTCGTTGTCGGCTTACCACGCGCGAGAAAATCCAGGCTTTTGCCTAACGTTCCCCAGAGGAGCGTCGGGACTTTGCATAATGCGTATCTACGCGCACGCCAGATACGCTGGAGGAATAACGCCGCGAATAGACAGCGTGAAATGCGCATTACATATGCATAAATATATTTGCCGACAAGTCCGCCGAACTTCCACACCGCTAACTCACTACGCCAACCGAATTTTGGTTGCATTTTGCGCGCGCGGCTCCGAAAGCCGAGCTTCCCTTTTTCTTCATCCCTCACGTCAAGCGCTTCTGATTCGCTACAGTTTTTATTCCTATAGCAGAATATAATATATCGCTAACACCGATGGAAATTCCCTTCGTTTCGCGTTTCATTTACCATAATTCAAATCGAAATGTATATAACTTCAATATTATATAACTTCAATATTAACCATGCTTTCAGAATAAATAGATATTACATGTATAATTTGTATATGAAGCTCCAAAAATGTTTGCAGTTTATAACGGACAATTAATTCATCATGTGTATTTAACAAGAAAATTATTAATTCATTGAGCCCCATGAAAAGAGACTGGACAGAGACTCTATACTAATCGTTATATGGAAAATTATATCCATTGATAAAATGAGTTAGTTACACATAAGTAATATAGTTTATAAAGTGGTATACAAAAGGTGTCGTAGGCACAAAGCTTAATGGACAGTTTTTGAATTATGATGTGTATCAAAAGTGTTCTGTGAGAACAATAAAGTTCTTACACATTGATATACTAAAGCTCAAAAACTATCCATTAATGAGCCTTGTATTTATGACATTCTTTGTTTCTCAATATTAATTTTATCAAAACCGAAGAATGGATTGCGTCATCTATGTGTCGATAAAAATGAGAGAAATAGGACACGAAGACAATCAGTCCTCTTTCTCTTGTCTCTTTCTATTCAACCAATATCTTAAAAAGAGAAGAGATTGGCCGTCTTTACGCTCCTTCTTTTTTATTTTTATTGATTACATTTAATTAGATACGAATAGCGCAGTCCATGTTCTATGTGTTTGAGTTTTACACATATATTTCTGACTTTAAAAGATTTATAAACGTCCAAATTTCATTTTATTTTAATTGGTTTAGTTTGACATTATAATGCATTGGATGATAAAATGCGGGAACATGCCTAAGTGTCTTATTAACACCGCCATTAATGCGATTGATTTCAGACTGGAGTGCGTGGTGAATGCTCTTTGTCGCGGCCTGAGTCACGCCTCTGGTAGTCTGTCGCGTTTGGTGCTCGACATGAATCTGTCCGGTGAGCAAGTGTCCCGGGTCTGCGAGGCACTTCGCGACTGCATTCAAGTACAGGCGTTGCACTTGCCCCATTTAGGCTGTGGATGTGAGGGTCTAGCATCGGTCGCTGAGTTGCTGAAGGAACGGCCGCTGCTGGCACTCAACCTGGCTGGCAGCTGGGGCGCCAAGAATGAGGATCCATCCAGCTCTGGCATCAGTATGGGTAAAACCTTGCTATTATTGTCCCATTACGCGATTCCATCGATATGATACTTTATGAAAATTAGACATTAGCATGATATATTTTGTTGTAATTAGACTCGATTATGTTTTTGAACAATTGAATAGTCAATGAAGGATTCGATACATTTGAGAAATTACATTGAGAGAAAAGTTTTTAGTATCTGTAATTATAATTACATATTATTATAATAATTATGATTATTACTGCTATAATATTAATAATAAAAACAATCATAGTTTTAATAAGAAATACAATATATATAATTGGCAATAGTCATTTTAATTACAAATATCAAAAATTGTTCTCTTAGTGTACAAATTGTTTATTGAGATATTCTACAATTATTTTTATTAAGTTGTTTTATCAACGATATAGTACGTAGAAAAAAAGTATATAGAGAAAAAGATATTTCAATTCACAAGGGACAATTGTGACAATAATTGATATTTTTAAAAATTCGTGGACGTCAAATGACAATAGGGACTATATGTTACGTTTCGTATCGGTTTGCAAAATGCGCAAGTTTGTCGACACGATTCATTGCGAAATTATAATAGCTCTCCTTGACGAAAGTATTTGCAACTACTTAAGACTGATTGAAAAATATTTATTAATTGCTTTTTATTCACTGTCTTTTTATTTTAAAGTTTCTGTCAAGAAACGGACATTGTTTAAGAAACAATTTTTAATTTTGTCTTGTATTTATTTAATTATTCTTAATGAATAATAATTACATAATTAAAATAAAATAATGTTGTGGTTCCAAGAATAGATCAAATATAAATAAATTGCTTCTATGTGTTCGCGGTAATTAATATGTATAAATTTACACACAAACTGCGGAAGCTTATAGGCAATTTATTTATATTTGAATAATTACATAATTAAATAAAATTATTAATCTTTATGCTACTTCTGCTTTGCAGAGATTTTTTATTCAGAAAATCATAACAAAAAGAATATTGAAATAGAAGTTATAGTTATGAATGAAGAGCTATTTTAGCGACCATTTTTTTAATTAAAAAATTCAACCCTCTGGGCTCAATTTACATTACATACACATATTGAAAGCATGTATGCATATTTCGCGATGAATCGTGTCGACAAAGTTGCGCGTTTTGCCAACTGATGCGAAGCGTAACATATGGTCCCTATTGTCATTTGACGTCTACGAATTTTTTATAAAAATCAATCACATTCCATACTTTATCGCCACAATTGTCCGTCGTGAATTGAAATATCCTTTTCTCTATATACTTTTTCTCTATGTACTGTATCAAGATTATTAAGAATCCTGTAATACATTTATGAATAAATAATTCTAGATATGAGTATTACGATTTTTTTTAAATATAAAATTAATATAACACGCATGTGAAATACACGAATAAAATTAAGAAACATTTCTTTACAGCCAAATTTTTTAATTTATTGCATTTATTAATAGTATATGCACTGAAAAAAAATTTTAATAAATGTTTATGTTTGAATTGTTTTAAATATTTATTAAATGTAAACATATATTTATTTGATACAAAAACCATTAATTCGATTTAACTATTATTTTTATTGAGTTATACTATACTATACTATTACTTTTATTTTTATTATTTTTTATTGAGTAAATATTTATTTATCATAAGTAAATATTTACTTAGTACTATTCAAAGAAATAGTATTTTAATTAAGATTTAATAATTTTTTTTTCATGTGTTAGTTGTATAGAGAATTTTTAAATAAAATTAATAATATTTTGTTTGTATTTTTAAACATTTTTTAAGTTCGAGATTAAACGTTCGAAATGTTCGTTTCGAAGAATAAATGAAAAATTAGCGAACCTCCATTATAGATTTATGAGATAATTCGTGGCTCTGTCCTGGTTATGTAATCCCATAATGGTTGAATTGTTGTCAACGGTCCGACCGCGGCAATTCACTGAAGAGTGACAACGGTGACATGTTGCCGGGAAAACTACTCGTAGCCACATTGATACGACCGCAACAAAAGTAACATTGTTGCGAATGTATGCTTGCCATTAACACGACTCAGGAATTAGAAACTTGCGAATCGCTGACAAATCCACACGAGCAAAAGTTGCGGCGACACTAAAATGAACTTTGCTCCTTCCGAAACTTTAAGTACCATTTGCTCGCAGATACATGAATTGGAATGTTCGATTTATTTACTGTAAAGATCTATAATATTTGCAACAATCAAAACGACAATCGAAACAGTCAATGATAATCTGAAAATAAAAATTGGTTTATTGAAATAAAGAATTAACAATATATTATAAAAATATGATGATTTTTTAGATTTGAATAATTAGCTTATCTTGCTCGAGAAAATATTTAATTTAGAATTTAAATTAATTTATAATTATTACATTATAAAATTTTTAGAATTATAACGTATTTAGAATATAATTATATTTATAGAATTATAACGATAGAATTATATTTTAATAACGATAATTTAATAAATCAAGCAAAATAAATTCACAATTATCACAAAAAATTAGACGATTTATTTCTTTTTTCAAATTAAATATAAGGAAATCAAATACAATTTTCATTGTCGTTTGAACATAACAATTTTTGAAAGAAAAATGATATTATTAAATTATTTAATTATTATTTTTTAATTGTAAAAATTTTATTCTTGAAATGGTGTGTTTAATACCATAATTTATCAATTTCATTAAAGTGGAACGATATATTAATTATTCAATTTTTTTTAACAAAGTTAAATAATTGGCATATAAAATTTATTTTAATGATTAACTGCTCTTATAAAAATATTGGCTAATTTATTACTGAAAGATAGTAGTTATAATAAATTATTTATTTGAAATACTAAAAGCAATGAACAATACTTTTAATATAAATAATTAATTATTATATAATAATAAAATAAATAATTAATTATTGTTTTTCATTATTAAATTCAGCATTAAATTTCTGGGATTGTCAGTATCATGAGCTATAAATTGATATTCGATGACAAATTGATTCGCACATAAGCGCAATTACAAGGACACGCGAACTTTGTATGATATTAGCCAATTAGCTAATTTTGATCTCTTGTATTTGAAAACTATCTCGACATTAGAATTTCTGGCTCTAATTGCTTTAGAATATTCTAGTAAATTATCAATACTCGTGGAGCGTCAGAAGTTCCGCACAATAAAAGAGACAGGGAACAGAGAACAGAGAATAAGAATTTCAACCTATCAGAAATCATGTATTGTAGAATACACAGTTTCTGGTAGGTTGAAATTCTCTATTCTCTGTTCTTTTTATTATGTGAAGCTCTTTATAAATACGTGGCCGTATATGCATATAATAGATTTTCCTTCTCGATGATTCATTTGCAGATTCGAAAAAGGAACAATTATAAGCATTGATGATGCACTTTGAGGGAAGCCAATCCGTTTACAAGAGTCGCTCGGTTCGCCGAACGAAGTAAAAGCAGCTCATCGCATCCTCTTTTCCTACGAAATTGTCAATCGATCGGATTTAGAGTGACTACGTCTCACCAGAAAACTCGCGATTTTTGCATCACATCGTAAGATTGCGCGCAGATTCTCGAAGGAATCACTTTTTATCGTGTCCGCGTTTTCCCGGTCATGTTTTTCTTGGCTGAAAAATCCTCGTAAAACAATAAATATAAAATTCATACAACAATAAATAGAAAGTTCTTCATCGTGTAATCGAATATTTTGCGGTAAATCAATAAAAAAAATCACATTTTTATTCCTTTCTTAAACGTTACTACGTTCCAATATAGATATGTAGCAAAAAAAGAGGTTTAAAAAAGAGCTTTCGCTCGCATTTTATTAATTAAACATTCGGTTAAATTAATAAAATTATATACTGATTTTTTTATAAATAATTTTGATGTTAAAATACCAAATTCTTGAATTACACATATTTCATGAATTTGTTTTATTCGTTTGCGGTCCAATTATCTGTTATAATTTTTCTCCATTAAAAAAAATTGATTTATCAAGCGCTTTAATAATCTTTTTATTTGAGCGATTTGTATAGTTCAATTGCAATTTCATCTGCTTTTAAAAGGAAATAATATGTCGTTTAGAATCACAACCGCAGTAGTGTTAAATCGCAAAGTTTTTCTAATGGCGTCACGTTCCGGTCGCGCAAATGGCTCTAAACGAAACTAAGCGCCATTACAACTTTCAAGCCGTGTGTAAAGTCTACGCAATTAACGATTATTATGTTAGCTTGGAATTGAGAGTGCGCCCGAGTTTACTTATCAACTCCGTTAAAACTCATGGACGGTTCAACATGCGTATTGAGAATACTGATAATACTTCGTGTTTATTTTTACTTCATAATTACTTTATAATTATCTTAAACGTTTAATAAATTATCTTAAATATTCTTTAAAATATATTATAAAGATAATAATTTATTAAAATTTTTCTCCATATCAATATTGTTTTGTAAATGAACACAATAAAAATTTCTATTTTTTTACAAAAACTTAATATTCATTGAAATATCAAGATAAAGTTAAAAATTGTAGGTCTCTTTTAATAAAAGCCACTGATTTTCTTCAAATTCTCAGAGATCTGACTGAAAGAGAATTATGGTATAATCTCGAAATTCTCATTCCTACATTTCGGATTCCTAAAATACTTGCGGCTTGCTCGATCAGTTCCGATCGAGATCGTTTTCAAAAGAGAATAACGTTACGCTTGAAAGATCACGTTTAATCAGGCATCCCTTTCTAATCGTTGTATCTTCCCTTCCCTTTTCTCTCTTGTCTAAATCTCGAAATCGCTTTGCATCGTCGTTCATTGCAATGCGCGTTCTCTTGATCGTCGCGTACAGTCTCTCGTCGACTGGCATCCAATCACGCTAAAACGCCTTGGATAACATTCAATCGTTCCGAAACCATTGATGTAAGCAATACGTGTAACAGCAGCATCGTAAATTTACCTGATTGCTTTAAACAAACTATCGGTTGCATTGCGTAAAAACTGAAGTCACGTTTACGAGAATTGTTGAATAAAAAATTGTAAAGGATTGCATATAAAAGGGATTTTAATGTAAAAACAATAGCAAAATTTTTGGGAAAACATCTCAACATCTATTAAATTTGTATGCCTTATTATAAAGAGATGTTAAATTTCAATCTGAAAATAATGACTACTTTAGAATAAAATGGTAGGATAAGATCTAGAATTATAATTTACGTTCAATGAGAATGTAAAATTCAATCGGATAATAGAGCTGATCAGAAATCGATTCATAAAATGAGACTGCTAATTTGTGAAAGTGCTGAAGCGAATAAAATAAATCTGTAAGATAATCTTGAAAGCTCTTCACATTGAAAAAAATAACATTTTTAACGTTTTATGATTTGTACAATCTCTTTTACTGCACTATGTTTCTTATCAATTTCATATTATATGTAACGATATCGAGTTTTTGAATTTAAGATTACATAAGAAAATAGCGAATTTCTCGAAATGGTAATAAAGTAGCGATTATTTCTCGCTTATACTATCAAAGCATTTGTACCGTGTTAGGGAATATGAAATGTATATTGGATGTCGGAGGGAGCATGAGCTCGACATCGAAATTGTTTTTCCCATCGAAAGGACAATCCTTATTACCGATTATCCTAACTAGGTCACCGCCAATCGGACTCTATTATAATTAATTTAACACGACACGAGCATAAACAGTATGCAAGTTGCATTTTAGAGCAAAAACTTTCTACCTTGTGCCGTGATTGAGTAAGTTTAGTACAACGCAACGTAACGAGAAATTTCTATCTTCGCATAAAGGAGACAATAATTAATACCGAATTATGCATTCGCAAGTCTCTCAGATAGAGAGAATAAATGGGTTTGCATTAAACTTTCTTTTTCGTTACCTGAAAGCATTGAAAGATATCAAATTTTAATGAATCTAATACGATTTTAGCAAGAGATTTCTATCATCTCTTTCTTTTTTGTATGACAGAAATAATAATTAAAACTATATTATTAAGCATATAAATAATAAATGTACATATAAGTATTTATATACAATAGAAATGATCAATTTTATAATAAACTTTATTGAAATGATTTCTGCTAATTAATTTATTCGTTAATCAATTAATATTCTCTCTCTCTCTTTCTCTCTCTCTCTTTTCATACCTCTTCATAAAATCATTTATGAATTAACTTGTTTGGCAGAAAAAGGCAAAATTGTCTTGAGTACATCAATATTAAAACTTAATTATTAACTGTAAAATGTATTAATTACGCAATACGCATGCATTAATTACATTAAAATTATTTTGAATTAAATAAACATAGATTTATTTTCGGTTTTAATTAATTCCGGTTGTAATTCTACAGCTTATTCTTGAGAAAGAGAAGAGTGCGAGAGACATTTAAAATGAAAAGAAACTGAACGCTCTTTTTTATTTCCTGCATCAAACGTTCAAATAAAATAAATTGATGTGAAAGGGCTTTATAACGTTGGCGTATAATAAGTCAAGTCGACGTTCAAATGCACGATATCAAACATTTTTCTCATACCGAAATTTTTTTACAAAGAACAAGTTCTTTCACCGTGGAGAAATTTCTCTTTTACTTTTGCACCTTATGCATTATTACATATTTATCGTCGAGATATTGCTTTAAAATAATAATAACAAATGATATTTCAAAAGCAGTATTTTTCAAGAGACGACAAATTACAATCCTTTTAAATAACAGAAGCACGTGAAATATTTATTTGCTTATATAAATACCTAAAATAAATTTCACATGTTATAAATATGAAATAAAATTACATACATTTACGACGTAATATTTCATTATACTTCAACACGACATATTTGGCATCATAATATGTACGTCAAACTAATTAACATTATCGTAATCACTCTTGTGCCACGAGTATTGATGATTTATTAATGAAATCGCTATCTCGTCGGGTTAATCATCGTCTGAATGATCGTATGACGTAACACGATTTTATGCCCTAGTTACGACGTAACTTCCTATTACGCGAAACTCTGACAGTCCCGACGGTGTCCATCAATTTAATCTCGACAACGACGACGACAACGAGGACGAGGACGAGGACGAGAGAAAGAACGACATATTTGCATCGCGCGTGTCTAAGCACATACTCAAGAGTATGTAGAAATTTGTATGAAGTTCATGAACAAAAGTTAACATTTATTATAACAGTTCAACTTAGAAATTCTCTGGAAACTATACACGAGAGAAAGAGAAGGAGAGAGAGAGAGAGAGAGAGAGAGAGAGAGAGAGAGAGAGAGAGAGAGAGAG
>NW_017259185.1:3283146-3292458 GCF_001594045.1 Atta colombica
TACTGTCTGCCTGTGCGAGCAGACAGAAATTCCTGCTCCTGGCTGGTGGACACGATTTTCTCGTCACGGAGTAGAGGAGATGTAATTAATCCGGGGAAGGTTGGGCCAAGCACACACGTCTTACACGTACACACGGTAACCAGAAACAAACGGAAGTTTTGAATGAGGCGGAAACGATACGGGACATTGAAATCCAATTGACTAAATCGTCTGTCTGCTGTCGTTTATTATTCTCGAACGGAATTTACGAAAAGTGTTAAGAATTGGAATTATCGTAATTTTCTTTCGATATATTGCTACTTAAATAAAATGTCGATGAAAAGAAATTAGGAGAATATTTTTCGAGCATCTGTCGTATATTCATGTTTTTGCTGAAATGTAGAAATTCTGAAGAAACGAAAGTTTAAGCATTCGAGGATCTAACGATGAGTTCCTCGAGAATCCAAAAGTGTCAAGTTTCTAAAAGGTTCACGGATCCAAAAACCTATTGAATTCGCAAGTTTTACGAACTAAGGATCAAAAACTTCAAATTACGAGATGTAACAGGATGAAGATATAAAGATTCTAAAATTGAGCAGAGAAAAAATAGGATTGATCGAGGAACTTAATGAGCGATGCACTAGTTTGATCCAGAATAGATATTGCTTTAATGAATCAATTCCATCGAAATGAAGGACGTTGATATGAAGCGACGCGTCGCGATGAGTGTTACGAATTAATATTCATCCTGGATCTCGCGAGACAGTTTCCTCGAATTTTCCCGTATATCTAATTTTCCCCGACCGATATACACGTCCCAGATGAGATCACGTCCAAAAAGGAGTTTAAGCCAACGCTCAATCCCGTACTGTGAAATCCACATTTGAGCTTGACTGTACATACAGCACATCCCTCGTTGAATATCCGGAGCAATGTTAACATTACCGGTGCGGCATCGTCGTAGTTATGGAGGAGTCAAAATAAAAGAGGAGTAGCACTGGTTAAAGTAGTTGAAATTTAAACGTATTACGTATATTATTATAACTTTATTAAAAAAAAAAGATTATTTTAAAGAAAAAGAGTTTATTTTAACAATTTAAAACAATTAAGATTATTTTTAATTATTTATTGTAATTAAAATTGAAATAAAGAAAAATAAAGGTTGATAAAGAATTGGGATCGTAGTGTGCTTGAATTTTATATTAAAAGTAATATTTCATATCAGTGCGCTCCTTACCCTGATAAAGTGAATGCGAGGTTGATGAAACATTGATATTAGCAATGAATCACAACACGGTGATAAAATGCAAACTTTTTGGGGTATCCCAAAAGTAATATTTAATTTGTCATATTTACATTCAGGTGATATTAACTCCAAATAGTTTAACTATTGATTTCGAATATAGAACATACGTTTCGGCTAGCCTTTTTCAACGTCAGATTTATTTTTTCGTTAATGGAATTTGAGAATTTTATCAACTATTTTCTTAAAATTTTTTATATCTCATTTTTCTTAATCAATTAAACTTTTAGCAACATAAATCATATTTCTCGTTGCTTTCATTTTTATTCGCAATATTTCATATTATAACAGAATATATTACAGTAATTTTTTGTGATATATATTTCTAATATTTTAGAAACAGAAATGTAATAGTGATTAACAGTATAATAAAAAAAAAAATTAAAGAAAAGAATGTATAACATTGTAATATTTTTCTGCTTGTGGCATTCAACTGTAATTCTAAAAGGATGCGGTGGCAGAGCGTTCTCGAAATAGCGATAAACATTCCCTAATTTAATTAGTAATTACGAAATGCTCGTTGCAATGCACCGGACGCGATGGCACGATTATCGTACGTGGCGGTGTATTCCCACTCGGATAACTCGTCCTACGTGGCCTGTCGTTGATTGATCGCGTTACATAGCGGGTTCGATTACAGAACAACGTGTTACCGCGTTACGAGTTTAACGCTGATAAAATTCGCTCTGTAACCAAAATCTGCGCTCCGATTCGATAAATCGACACCTAGAGGCGAAAAGAATCGGTGCCACTTTATGAAACTAGAGAACGGAGAAGTTTATGAGATTTGATATCCGAATTCGCTGCTCTCTAAAATATTCAAACATTTTTTTTATTCTTCTACTTTCTTCTCAGATTATTTAAAATAACATTATATAAAAATAATAATATATAATTGAATTATTTATTTAAAAATATTTATGTACATAAATTACAAGATTTTATTCTTATTTTACTGATTATTGTTTAATAAAATTTTTTGGTTTCTTTTATAAAATAAATTACGTGTATAAAAAATTATAAAAAAGAACGAAAGTAGCAAAATAAATTTCTAATTATTAACATAATTTAATTTTTGAATCTTAAAAATTATATATTAAAATATTATTTCTAGATATGTTTATACATATCTATATATAACGTACATAAAATAATAAAGTGATAAATATATTTTAGCGTAAAAATATATATATAATCAACTCTTTCATTTCAAATAAGGAAGTCGAGAGAATCTATAACGATATTGCGTGCTCACAGAATTACTCAATTTTACCCGTGGCCGAGAAGTATATTTGCGGCTGTAAAGAAGCTTCTAAACAAATTTACTCATGGCGGTAACCACCGCTTATGTTCTGTATATACCGCTTTAATAAAGGTTACTATCGATAAGACAAGTGGAAATTGTGTAAGGTATCTACCTCATAAAAAGTTACGTATCGTCATCATGCTGCTCGCTCGTAGAAAAGAACAAACCACCCTCTATAAACTCCATCTCTCGCTTTTTCAATTTAGCGTTATTCTCGCCCATCTTTCGTACTCCCCCCCCTCCTCCCCCTCTGCATCATAAAGGTTTTTCACGCGGACTTATTTAACTTTTCCTTTAAACCAATCGCAACAAGAAAAATGTGATCGTCGCATTGCGCGCGACATTTTAATATTTGATTCCGAATATTCCTGCAACGAATATTGAACATTGAAAATCTTCTTTTACCTTTTGCATTTTGCGTTTCTTTCATAGGTAACATAATTTAATTTTCGCTATATATTATACTTATCTTTTTAATTCTTTTTTTTTATCTCTTTTCTTCTTTTTTTACAGTGTAGACTATATCTAATAATTTGATAAGCAATTTAATATTATCAATGTTAATGAACATTTGTTATATTTGGTGCTTTCAATTTGGTATACAAATCGACACTAACATCATTTTATCTTTCTTAACATTCAGAAAGAACGAAAATAGAATAATATTTGTGTTGATTTGTGTCACCAAATGGAAAGCACCTAATATAACAAATGCTCATTAATCAATAATATTAAATTGCTAATATAAAAAAATATAAAGCATTACTCAAGATTTGTCTTGATCGTATACGGCCTTCTCCATTTTTTTGTGTTGAACATTTCTCGGTCCATCATTTTTCGTTTAATATTCTAGAATCTTAAGATCGTAAAATTTCGACTTTATTTTGATAAAATAATTTCACGGCAGGTTCAGGTTCAGGTTCTGGATCTGGCAGCAGCGGCTGCGCCTCCAGCACTCTCGGCACCTTACCGCTGAATCGTTGCTACTCGTCTTTACCCAGAGGAGCGTTAACGGCTTATGGGAGCTTAACACGACCCGCCACTCTGCCGCGTCTTCCATTGGGCCTAGGCTTGGGCCCGGCACCTAATAACAGCAACGGACCTCTGCCTCAAAATGATCGGGATCGAGACAGCAATGGAAGTAGCAAAAGAAATAGTGACAGCGTACTCTGTCATCGACTGCCTTTGTTGCATCCCTTACCTACGTGCGACGTCGCCAGCCATCAGGGCACTGGTTTCCACGAGATATTCAATGCTATCAGGTGATTCGTTTTCACATGCATCATTTCTTTTTATAAATTGTTATATGTATATTAATGAAATTGTGAAAAAAGGAAATGGCAGAAAAATTAAATTCTTTGAAGAAATACATACTTTCAAAAAATTTAATTAAAAAATATTTTTCTAATAAATATTAAATCAATATTGTCACAATAAAAAATTTTAAATAAATGGAAGAATAATATTTTTTATTTTGTTAACATTTTTCATGATACGACGCAATGATTTTGCTCTCGCTTTAGTAAACTCGCCATTTCTTTCGTCCATAGGATATTCTTTATATTTATTTGTTGGCGCTCTCATATTTTTTGCGTTAACATGAATTTATTTGTGACAGATTATTCATTAGAATACATGAATGTGCAAAGTTATGCTACTAATCATCTGAGGGAAAAGGGAAGATTTAATCTGCAACCATCGCGAAACGTTGATAGCATAAATCCTGATCGATCTTCGTCTATCATGCGTACTAATAGTTCAGCATGAAAATCCAATAATTTCACGTAGAATGACATTAAATGCGGTAACGTTAATAATTATACGCGACATTTCGTTATCGACTTAATCACACATTACGTGATCATAATTATCATCACAATCGAATGTTTTACGGTCGAGAGGGACTGAATGGCGACCACTCGTGATATTTTTACGCATAACTGAATACAAGCGCCATACATATTCCTAGCATGCATTCCGGTGCAGTAATCTGACTGAACAAAATATTCAAGATACCGTCACGTATTGATAAAACATTACGTTTAAAATAATAATTGCGTCTCTCGCAAACTTTTGCGTATCGCTCAAAAATTTGCGAAAAAATTCACCGTTTGATAATTTTACTAAAATTTTTGCTGATATTTTTTAATAAAATTTCGGAAGAAAATTTTCCAAGAAAAGAGAAGGGAAAACAAACTTAATAAGAATGATATTTCTTTAAAGAAGAAAGATTTTTAGAGAGAAGAATAATCTCCTTGCCATTTAATTCGGCTTTTTCTTTCCGAGCTTTCATATGAAGGTCTATTACATTCGCGGCCTTGAAATGACTGAATAACTTGTCTTTCTTGATTACTTCTCGAAAAAGACAATCTGGAACGAAAAGCATCCCCAAACTTCTTCTGGTCTTCTTCTTCTTGAATGGTCGATAAACGAGTTATGGAAATTAAAGGGAATGAGCGGGAATATTTCGTTAGCGAAATTATGCGAACTTCGCGGACGACGGCGGCAGAAACTTCGGTCGGAAGCTGCTGGATCTCCTCGATTATGTCAACAGCCTCTCCGGCGTGCCGCAATGTCATAGAAATCGTGCAACTTCTCCTATTGCCATTCTCAGCCCGGCAATGAAGAAACGAGATGCATTCGCTAGCATTCTGGCCGACGGCCATTAGATATCATTCCGAGAGTTTTAGTTCTTCCCAGACGAGAGGAACTCAGAAAGTTCGGTGGACCATGCGCTTATCCGAGCGAAAAGCCTGATATTTCGTGTAATTACCGTTCGGAGTTTGCCCGAAGCTATACGAGATTCGCCCAAATAATTTGCGAAATTATTCAAGAATGAGTCACATATTATTTCCTTTTTCATGAAATTTAAATATGTATAATATTCTATTATTATATTATAATTTACGTTTATTTGATCATAAAAAGCGTTTTTTGACTAATTTTGCATTAATTTATTTTTTCATAATTATTTGATTCTCTTTTTTTATAAAATTCAAATACACGTAATATTCCGACATTTATATATTTATTATTTTATATAAAATACTCCTTGATTAATTTAACATTTATTTTTTCATTAATATTTTTTTATAAATCAGACTGGTTATTATGGATTTTCTATATAATTATTCTATATATTGATCACACTAGATATATTTAAATCGATTTAAATTAATTAATAACTTAAATCATGAAGTTTTCTAAGTTTTTTGTTAAAATTAGGAAAAGGGGAAGCAATTGTCTTATCTTAAGATCTTAAAGTATTGTAACGAAATTGAGATCTGGAATTGTAAGACGATTGTAGTTAGAATTAGATATTAATTTGTCCTCCGTACTTTTTAAAGATCTTACATCGCTATATCATCTGTCTGTACCATAAATTATATTTAAAACAACATGCGTCCTATGATTTATTGTTCATGTAATCGCCGGAGTGTCGCGTAATACGGTCCAGCCGGTCATGGCAGGAGAAAGTCGATCTATTTCTCGCAGATGCGAACTGACACGGGTGCTCCCAACTGTATTGTAAGGATCTCAGAAAGATTTCTTAAGACTTAAGGCCGTGACGGGAATGAAAGTTCTACCGCCACCTGCCCCATTGGCCATTCATCTTTTCCGCGCCTGCGAGTCGGCGTAGCAAGTCGGATCACTCGGTGCGAGTATCCGACTCCGAATGCAATAAATAACTTGCGCTCCGCCCTTCGTTAATTACCCGTTCTCGCTCGATTGCCGAAAGTGTTTTCGCGCACTCGTTAAACGTAAGTTCTATCGGAATAATCGTAACATTGAACGATAACTGTAGCACCCTATTTTTTTCCAACGATCAATACAAATTGTCAAATCAGTCAGATAGATAGCGATCATTAATTTCGTCGTTGAAAAAAATGCCTATCGCTATCATCTGAATGTCACGTTTATCACGATCGAAAAGTATATCGTCCAAAGTTATTTTTCAAAGTTATTTCAATCATTTTTAATCCATTGAGAGACTGTATAACGAATTTAATTCTTGATGTATGACTCTTGTATCCAACTATGAAAACAATGAGTCAGATTTCCTGTGATGCGGTAGACAGATTTTAACAATGATTAACTTTTTTTAGTATACAAAAACTTATTCTTTAAAGTACATTAATTTTTATATTGATATTTATAATAAACTTAGAAAGAACACCGCAATAATTATGTAGAAAATTGAGTCCTGGTGAAATGAATGAGTTTTCACATATAATGTAACTCATAATGTGAGCAAAAGATGTCATAGATACAAAGTTCAATAATGGATAGTTTTTGAATATAGATAGTTTGTGATATATCAAAGGTGCTTACAGAACACACATGTTTTACATTTTTGATACATAAGTAAAAAATTATTCATTATTGAATCTTGTATCTATGATATCCTTTGTGTACATTATAAACAACATTATATGTAAAAACCATTTCATCAGGACTCAGTTTTCCATTAGTATAGAGTTCTATATATATGAGTGTTTAGCTCTGCTTCTATAACATCTTTTGTTCACATTGTCAACTACATTATAATATGAAAACCATTTCATTTCACCGAGACTTAATTTTTCATGTAATTACTGCGATTCTTTATATTCTTTTTACTGAGAAAAACTTCTAGTTAAAAATGAACGATCTAGAAGATTTGATCAATTAGAATTGTTCAACTCAACTAGATAATAAATTCATCTAGAAAATTTTTTTATTTTCTAGATGAATTCTAATTAATGCAATTAGATTCTTTTCCCATTGTATAATGAAAATAAACACTGCTCTCTGGTTTCTAAATATACAAGAAAAATGTGAATTCTAATTAATGCAATTAGATTCTTTTCCCATTGTATAATGAAAATAAACACTGCTCTCTGGTTTCTAAATATTCAAGAAAAATGCAGTCTCAATAACTGCATCCATTTAATGAATGATTTTTATCATCTAATCGTTAAAATCGTTAACGAAGAAATTGAAAACAATTTATTCGTTTGTTCTGAAAATTAACTCGTGAATGGTGTATCGACAATAATTGTAGGGGCAAGCTGTGGGTTAATCGAATCGCGTCTTGCGTGTATTATTGCAGATTATCGCCGCATAATATCATGCGAGAAAATTACGTTGTTATCCTGTTTCATTCATTCCGTTGAATAGACTTGGCGAGCAATTTCGCGAGGATTTGTATTCGTTATCGACATTAAATGCAAAACGGCGACTTGGTTCAACGTAAAAGCGACCAGGAATCTAATTTGCAGTTACCCCCATAACGTCCCTACATCATAAATCGAGCGCAAGCCCAAACAAAATATCAGCTACGTGATGTCGACGAGTTTTTTAAACGAGCCACATGTTTCACCGAATTTCAGGATACGGATAAATTTTGCGACCAACAGCGACTTTATCACGATGTATATGTGTACAAGTAACATACGTAGACATACAATAAAGATGATGTTTTTAATTAAAAACTCGCCTTTACCGAGTCGGACGCAAGTCGCGCGGATACCAAATTGGAATCCTTCTCGACGGAAAAATATTTCCGAGATTATTGCACAGGCATCTAATCTACATCTTTCCACTCGTTTTCTGACATGTATTCGAGCGAACGTATTCCATTAAATTTCTCGCGCCGGCCTTTATCGTCGTCGACTTTTTCTCCGACTTAAACTTAAGAGCGCGCGGAAAAATAACGTCGAAATTTTAAAAGCGCGAGAAAGCGAAACGCTCAAGCTGTACGTCGAAGAAATATTACTCTGAACATCGGATCCTCGATTGAGTCTGTAATACTGTCTGAGAGCGATAAGCGCGTGTCTGAAAATACACAGTTGCACACGAAATTGCTTTATTACATCTGACTCGAATTCGACTTTGTGCGCGTTTCATTTACGCAAACGAAAATTCATTGATTTATTAAAATGAAAAATAACTTTATAATTTCAACGAATTTTTTGTAACACAAAAATGTGAATATACTCTAAAAAAAAAGTAAACAGTTATTCTATACCTAGCTGCTGTTGAATTTTTCCATTGGGAACATGTTGACGTTTTGCATTTTGTAAAAAAATTTATTATATTACTTTTATTTATATCAGTGATATTTTTTTCATGTATCCGTGTAAATACTATGGAAACCAACATTTTTTTATAGCGTTTTTTGTTTATTACATTTGTTCGGGATAATTTATTCTTTTTAGAAATGAGAGTTCGAAAAAAAGAAACATTAAAAAGCAAACTTGTGTTCTTTGAAAACCACTGAATTTTCGTAAGGAAAGTCTATTAACAACCATTAATGTAACTTCGTCTGAACCGACAAAGAAACAGCGTTCTGCCTCGTCATATTTCGCGGCTAAAAGAGATCGATGTACCACGCGATGCGTCTAAATGACGTTTATCGGCGTTTTCCTTCGTGGAAAAGAGAACCAGGACAAAGGGCGACTAATCGATCTTGCTTTCTGCCCGCGTGTTCCGTCATCTTTCATAAGCACGCTGTCCAAGATTTTCCATAAGCGTCAAAATATACACGTGCCAACCGAGCGGTGGATCGTCCGTCATAATCGATTCCCATCGTCGAGATAACGACGGACTATTTCATCCCCTTACCCCAGAATTTCGCAAGTCACGCCGAATGGCGGCGATCGCTCTTCGAATCTGCGGCGTTAAACGGATGATCGAGACTTATCGATCATTCGATTTCGAACTTCTGATATATATATATATA